>NW_023473823.1:0-3657 GCF_013731165.1 Rhagoletis pomonella
AAAAAAATTTTAAAATTATCACGTTTATAATCATGTACTAAGGAGTTGTAAATGGACCTAATCCTTTCGCTTGATATGTTGGATTTTTTGTCTGGAAGGGTTTTCATTACTATATTTAAGTTATTGTGCAGAATCGTGCTACAGACTACATTGAGGCCGTCAAAGACATGTTTGAATTCGTTTAAGACAAGGCTATAGCTGGAGTTTGCTCTAGGGCAGTCGTATAAAAAATGATTTGAATGTTACGTCAGAGATGAGATTGCTCATAATTTCTTTGGCCGTAAGCCATTTGGCCCGTTCACATGGCGGCAGCTCGTTGGCCAGAGCATAAATTAGGGGTACTGGAGTTGATGGAGTTAAACCCAGAGCTCTACGTAGGAAGCTGTTCTGGTAGGTTTGGATCTTTTTGTCGGCTGTTTTCGCACAGTTTGCCATGGATGATCTACAGTACTCTATTTTGCTTCTCACGATGGCTTTGTAGTAGTTTAAAGCTACCCTGGGATGGAGACCCGCTTTAACAGAGGTAAGACATTTAAAAAGGTAGGAGTTATTTTGTGATTTATTGAATGTGACTTTATAGTGCTCGCTCACAGCCAAGGATGCGCTAATATTCCTTCCTAGAAAGTTTAGATTTTGCACCTGTTGCAGTGACTGATTTTGGCACGTTATGTTGAAGGTCTTTTTGCTACCTCTGCAGATATTAAGGAACTTGGTCTTATCGGGATTGAAGGAGAGATTTATGTTGTTACATAGCAGGTGAAAACTATTTATCTTGTGTTGAAGGTTCATGGCTGCCTGATCCGGGTCACGATGGAATGACAAAAGGATGAAATCATCAGCAAATTGATACAATGTGGTCATGCTGTCTTCTATGGAATGTAATCCCTTGGTGTAGAGATTAAATAAAAGGGGGGAGAGACAACTGCCCTGTGGTAGGCCATTGCAGATCTCCTCCGCCTCTGATCCCAACTGCAGCCTTCTCAGCGCCAAAAAGTTGGTGATCCACTCCACATATGTACGGTGAATCCCCTCCTCAATCATCATCGTTCTAAGCTTCGAAACTTTCACACAATTGTATGCGTTGCAGATGTCTGTTGAGCAGATCAGGACTTTGTACCTTCGACTCTTGTGGCAGGCAATTTCATGCAGTAGATAGTTGACGCATACTGTTGCTGACCTCTTTTCTCTGTATGCGAAAGAGTGCCTGGGAAGTGCAGCCCTTTCTTCCAGCTGGTTTCCTATCCTCTTCTTAATGACACTGTTGATGCATTTCATGAACACCGGAAGGAGAGCAATGGGACGAAAGTTTTTGATGTCCTTAAGATCCTTGTCCTTTTTGGGTATGGGTACAATGTTAATGCTGCGCCATCTCTCAGGTATTTGATTAGTGAGGAATACGTCGTTCAAGGCAGTCCTAATGTTACCTATGGCTTGGTCAGGTAGAGCTTTGAGCATGTTGTAAGTTATATGGTCTGAACCCCCTGCAGAGTTACCTTTTTTTGAGTGAATGGCTGTATGAAGTTCATCAAACGTTATGGCCAAACTGTTAGCTATTACTATCTCCTTGTTGAGAGGCATCACCTGATTTGAGTTGGATACCTGAGACTTGAGGAAGTGGAGGTAGTTGCGGTTGTTCTCATTAGACCATGCATGTTTGCTGTTGTTTCTGAAGTCACCCCTTAGGGCCTTCACAAACCTCCAGGCTTCTTTTGTGGACGGATTGTCATTCAACTCCTCAATTTTTCGTTCAAAGCTTCTTTTTTTTGCCTCTTTAACCTGATCTTTCCACTTCTCCTCAATATCGATGTATGCTTGAAAGTTTTCGGGGGTGGGGTGGGTCCTACATTTCTTATGAGCTATCTTCTTGAATCTAAACAGTTTCGCTAGTGAGTCATTCCACCATACCTTGGGTGTTCTATTTTTGGAGATCGTATAGGTAGCAGCCCTGACCTCTTCCTCAAGCTTGTGGTGAATATCATTGATGTCAGGTTCTACATTGATTTGTTGAAGACTTTCTATAAGTTTGCGCTTAGCTAGGAATTTGACTTCTGTGACCTGAATTGCAGTGGATTCTATAATAATGGGTACGTGGTGGCTGCCACCAATAGTAACTGGATCAGTTTTCCATGTTAAGGGCATGCTGCAGTTAGTGAATGAGAGATCGAGTACTGAGCCATTTGTGGCCATTACATTGCTTTTGAAGGTGTGCGAGCCATCATTTAGAGCAAAAAAAGCTGAAGTTGGAAATAATTTTGTGTAAGTTGTTACCACGACAAGAGGTGACGTGGTCACCCCATGCCCTAGCTCTGGCATTGAAGTCTCCCAGAATCAAGACATTTTCAAATTTTTCAAGGAAAGTAAGAAGCCTAAACACTTCATCTTTGAACGGCTCTATGAGAATGGTCTGAGGAAAATATACTGCACATATGATAAGGTTTGGCTCCAGATTCTTAGTTTGTACTATAAGTATATCACTGTCGGATGAATAAAGCAGTCTTTGAAATTTAATTCTTTTATTAAGGATTATGGCCACCCCGCCATATCCATCGTCCCTATTTTTTCTATTATATTAAAATTAGTTATATTCCTATGTGCTAGTTCGCTAGAGGTGAAAATTTCACTTAAACAAGCAATGTCAAAATTGTAGTTATTTAGATAAAATTCGATTGTATTAATATTAGCCTTCAATGACTGGCAATTGTATTGCAATACTTTCATTGGGTTATGATTAGGGGGGTGACGGGGGGGCCGCCACTAATTGCCTCTAAGTCTTCTCGAATTTTTATTGAGTCATACTTCTGCTTGAGCTTGGAGATTTCTTTAAGTGAGCCGCTCAACCGCTCATCTGCACATATTGTTTGGAGGATTTTGAACATATCTGTTACTAACCTTTCAAGCTCAGATACCTTCCCCTTAAGGTATTCAGGCTTGTCAAGTACAGACGATGTCTCAGCTCTTGTCTTCCGTTCTACCCTTCTTTGGGGTGATTTGGACGCATTGGAGACCTCCTGCCTGCCTCTGCGTGCTACAACATTAAATTTCCCCTTGGTCAATCTTCTGTTAATGTTCACATCCCTATCTTGAGTGGTCTCTTCCTCATCAACTAGTTTGGGGAAGTCTACATCCTCAGTTGCTAATAAATCAAACCGATTTTCCCTGTTGTCGAAATATGTTTTTATAGTCTCACGTCGAGACATCTTTTTGACCGCCCTAACATAATTGATGTTTTGTTCCCTTTCCCAGGTAGCGCATTTTGATTTGTCGGACGAGATGTGGTCGACACCTCCACACAGTATGCATTTTTTTGTTACACGAACTTTCTTCGCATTGGTCAAGTCCACATTTAGTGCACCTTTTTTTGGATTTGCACGCGAACTGTGTGTGGCCAAGCCTTCCACAGTTTAAGCATTGCTTTAAGGGGGGAATGAAGAAGTCGACATTAAGTTTAGTGTAGTCAAGTATTATGTACTTGGGCAATTCCTTGCCCGAGAATCCTACTTTAATAGTTGTGGTGGGAACGAACACACCTTTTTCACTGTCTCTACGTGTGAAGCGCCTAATAGAGGTTATGGGGATGCTGGAAACCGCATTGGCCATAATTTCATCGTCGTTGTAAAAAGTGGGAATGCCTCTTACCACGCCGTACGTTTCAAGAGC
>NW_023473824.1:0-3657 GCF_013731165.1 Rhagoletis pomonella
AAACCAGTCGCTTTATCCTCGCAAATCATACACACTAACGGCTGATCATCCTCATCTGTGGGCTCATGTGGCGCATCTAAGCCTCGACTCAGACCCGTCGCATTTGAGCTACCCCACTGCTGTTGCGCGCTCAAATTTAGTGCGTGAATTTGTCCAGGCGGCAATTGCGAGTAATCGCCCGCCCACAGCCGCTCCATATTGAGCGCATGTGGCGTGCGAAATTGGTGAGGGCGTGGTCGCACATCTTGTATGCGGGTCTGGCCGAGCGAGAGCAATAGCTGCGCCGCTTCTTCGTTGTTTTGCAGCGAAGGACCAGGCGTGTGTGTCGGTGTAAGAGAGCCCGCCGAGGGCGATGACGCAGACTGCAGTGATGACTGTGATGAGTGATGCGACTGTTGGGAGAGCGAAGACATAGAGGATGGCGGATGTTGCTGCAACAGTGGTTGCCCATGTTGATGCAATGGCGTCGAAGGCGGTGTTTGATGCATACCACTCGAACCACTATTGCTACTGCTGCCGCCATGTGTAGGTGATGGACCTGCTGTGGGGGGTGCCGGCTCGTAGCCCCAAACCATAGTGCGTACGCCACAACTTTCACCCATGATGACGGTCGGAGTTCCGCGTGGCGGTGTTTGCGAAGGCGTCTGTGGTGACAGCTGTGATGACGACGAGGATGAAGAGTGATGTGGCGAAGGTGATTGCGCGGGTCCACCAGGCCGCAGATTACCCAACGGTCCTCCTATTACCTCCGGTTTGACGCCGTTTATGCGCGCGTTCGATACCCAAACCATGCGTTGTGCAGCCGCGGCGGCGGCGGCAGCAGCACCTGGCTGCATGAGCTGCGCAGCGGCCACCTGCTGGTGCACCTCGTTCTTCACGCGAAAAAGTATACCGGCATCTCGACTGGGATGGCGTAGCGACTGTAGTGAGGCTGGATGTATCAGCTGTGCGATATTACCCAGCGTCTGTGGCGGCAACTGCGGCGCTGATTGTTGTTGTTGGTGCTGCGGCGATGAAGGGTGGTGGTGATGTGGTGAGTGTAAGTGGCGTTGCCCGACGCCGCTGTTACCCAACAAGCTGCCTGCGGCGGCGGCGGCGGCTAGCAGTTGCGCGGGCTCCTTCTTGATGCGAGCATGTTGATGCTGCTGTTGCTGTTGTTGTTGTTGGTGCTGCTGCATGAGATGCTGGTGTGGCGATGACTGATGTCGCGCGCCAGGCGATGAACTCATAGCGTTAGGCGACATTTGCGTTGGACGCTGCGACATCGCGGCTGCTTGCTGCAGCAGCTGGAATTGCTGCTGTTGCGTCAAGTGCTGCATGGATTGGTTGAGCAGGTGCTGCTGCGGTAAACTCATACCTGTTGGCGGACTGCTCTTCCGCAGCTGCGGTTGTGTGAGCTGTTGGTGCAGGTGATGGGTCTGCACGATTGGCGGCGGCGGGTGATGTAGATGTTGGTGATGCAACGTTGCCGCCGCGGATGTTGGTAATGGCGTGGGCGATGGCGAGCTAGCGTGTAGTGACGATGTGCTAGCGCTGCTAGTTGTAGTCACCGTCGCGGCGGAGGAGGAGGATGATGTGGCTGAGGCGGACGCAGTGGCCACAGACGTAGAGAAGGCTGGGTGGTGGTGTGTCAGATGTTGCAATGAAGTTGGCGGCATTTGCGGCGTATGATGCTGCTGCGACGCTGATTCAGACTTAATACGTGACGGCGTCACCAGCACTGTGACATGCTGCTGCGACTGCGTGAGACCTTTGGATTGAGTTGGTGTTGGCGCGGACTGCGCGTGCTGCTGATATTGCATTTGCTGTTGCTGCTGCTGATGATGCTGGTGCTGCTGGTAGGATAGCATTTTCGTGGGCGAGGCAGCTATGCGCTCTTCCTTTACTGAGCGTATGACACTTAAATTGCTAACTCCACACTCGGCGCCCGCAGATCCCTGCATGCAATCGCCGCCTGCACCACCGCTGCCAGCTACATGCATTCCATTTGTGGAAAGCTGCGTGCCGCCCGTTGTTGTTGTTGTGGTCGTGGAGGGCCGCTCATCCATGGAGTCTGGCGAGGCGCGACTACTACCACCATTATTACTTGTGCCACAACTGCTGCTCGCATTGCCATTATTATGCGGTGGTGTTGGCGTAGTTCGCGTAGGCGTAGTGACATTGCTAGGCGTACGACGGCCTGCTGGCAAGCTCAGATCAGTCGCGGGCGCAGGTGACATGCGCATAGTTGTGGTTAGTGGCGGTGACATCACAGACGAGGCGGCCGCTGCGCTAACAGTGCCGCTGGACGAGTGAATTTCAGTCTGTTGTTGTTGTTGTTGCTGCTGCTGTTGCTGTTGCTGCTGATGTTTTTGTTCAGCTTTCACAGCTGCTGCCTTGCTAGCGGACACAACTACCGTTGTGGTGGCGGCGCTTGGAGGCATGGGCGCACACACATTGTGACCGATATTGCTGCTGGTGGCAGTTGGCATGCCGCTGCTGCTGGTCGAGCAGGCGGTGGCGGGCGCAATGGTGGAGGTGGCGGTCAAGGTGACGACGGAGAGTGCACCGCCGCCGACGACGCCACCTCCATGACCGCCGCCGCCACCGCCAGCACCGGCACCGCCGGTATCGCACATTTTTGGTGACATCGGTGCGAGTAGATCGGGCGAGGAGGTGGAGGTATCGGCTACTGATTCGCCATCACTGCTGCATCTTGAATCGATTTTTCGTCGTTTCAATTTTAGGTCCTGAAAAAGGCTCATTTTATCGAGCTCGCTGTACGGGCCACGGCTCAGTGTCATAATTCCTGGAAAGAGAGAGAGAGAGAAAGGAGTGGGAGAGATTTGTTCAATTAGTTGATTAAAATCAAATTAAAAGGAGAAAAAAAAGAAATTTTGTTAATATAAAATATGTACATATGTACATAAGAATTTAGGATATTATGAAATAAAATTAGGTGGTCACAACATTAGCATAAAGTATATGGAAAATTCGACTTTCTTTCGGCAAATCTCAATAGTTTCTGAGTACATTTTTATTTTTAATTGTTTTAGCCCAACCACTCATCAAATTCCGCGCAAATTTGCCTCAGACTAAGGGACGTTTTTACAGTGGGGATTTAACTCACATTCAGCAGTTAACTTTACGTTTTCGTATGGAAAGTGTAGACCAAACTTCTAAATGTGAGTTAACTTTCCACTGTGAAAACGGCCTTAGACGTATCTACTGAAACCTAACGACATCTATGAAATGAAGAGCGCTTCGTGACTTCTGAACTTATTAAAAGCAGTGGAACAGGTTGAGATTGCTACCACCGACTAGAAAGTCTGCAATGCAGTGGTCTGCGACGCTTTCCTGTAGTTATAAAAGCCAGAGTAGGCAAAAATGTGTACGTACATACTTAAAGTTGCCTGTAAAAAGCAAGTTTTTTCCAAACGCAAATACTTATGCAATACAAAAACAAAACTGAAAAAATTTCATTAACACTAAAGAAGGTGAAGGTGTTAAACATATTGGAAGCCCGGTAATTTGATATCACCCGGCAGCATAGCATGGTGGTGTAACAGTTGGCGCCAGTTATAATATTTAATGTAATATCAACAACAAAAGCAATTGCATGTGGTGCCGATATTAAACGTGCGTGTATGAAATGTATGAATGAGGCAAAGAATATTT
>NW_023473825.1:0-3656 GCF_013731165.1 Rhagoletis pomonella
TTTTTGAACTTTACATGAAGTATGTTTACCTGGATGTAGCTTATCGTCAATATCTGGCTGTAACTTCGCATTTTTTTCAAGAAGTTCCTTATAAGTCAAGTCATTTTCAGTTAGCTTCTTTTCGTACAATTTGAATAAGCAGGAGAAAAATTGTTGCCATCCAAATATAAAATTATTTTGCCAGAAAATTTTATAACAAAATCTCGTTCGATCTATTTAAAGAAATTTGTAATCGTAAATTTGACAAGCAACTACGCAGTAAAGTGGAAAGTCTTACCAATTCGAAGCCCTTCGCTTCTTTCAAAATTGGCCGGATATTGAATATGTCTTTCGCGGTAATATATTTTCTATCCTCAACATCGCATTTCCGTAAAGAGTATGAATTGTTCCAATGATGAAGAACTTCACTGCCTTCACGGTTATGTACCAACCACAATTTACTTTGCTCAGCTTCTGTAAACTCTTAAAACAATAATTTTGAACGTTTATTGATATTTTAAAAAGGGAATGTGTGAGTATATCGCAAATGATCAAAATGTTCCTGGCTTAATCAGTTGACCGCAAAGGTATATAAGAAATAGTGATAAACATACCTTCAGTTTGCCTTTCACGCCCACTAGCCAGTTCAGGTAATTTTGACATGCGCTCTGCTTGGCGAATTATTCCACACAAATTACGATATTTGTCTGGCAGTTTCCCTTTCGAAATTTCAGAAGCATTTCTTTTTGAATCCTTTTTTTTAACTGGTGGAACGTAGTATGTTTCGATACACTCTTGTGGAAAAATAAGTACGATTTGCTGAGCAATGTGAGCATAATCTGCGTTAGATACTGACCTAAGTTTGATGGATGTGGCAAAAATTAAAACAAATAGTAAAAAATTTTGATAAACAATAAAAACATTCCTACTTTTCGTTTCTTATGAGCTCCCAGCAAATAATGTTAGTCAGTAGCGACTGATGAATAGGATCGAAAGACTTTTGAAAACATCCAATCTTGTGCAATGCCTTTCCAATAGGATTTGCATCCAGAACTGACTTTAAATTGAAATTTTTACCCAAATCAGATGCTCTTTCTCTTATGTTAGTGCTACATCCATCTTGATTTTCGTCATCTTGGGCAATGTTGACAAAAGTTACTTCCTGGGACTGGCTTTTGTCGATTGAAGAATTTGACGATCTCGTTCTTTTGTAACTGGTACGTTCCTCTTGATTTTCATCACTCGTGGTAACATCAATTACAGGCAAAATATGAATCTGTGCACTCGTACTAGCGGCGTTTAAATCCAATTCGGTAATGTTGTTAATCACTTCTTTTGATTGTCGGTGCATTAAATGTGAATTATGGGTTGATGTAGAATTCCAAGTATATAAAAGCAACGTCTCAATTGTATTTTTATCGCCAGTCTGATTAAAAATTATGAAAATGTATAAAAGTATAAATTTTACTTTTTAGTACACGCGAAGATGTTGCTGAATTTCACAATTGCCATTGATAGTAATGTACATAAGGCACCGATAACTTTTAAAAATCGATAACATCCCCGACTAGCTGTTCGATCAAATGTGCAATAAAACTTTGATAAACATTTCTTTATTTTGTTCCTGAAAAGTAACACACATGTGATATATGTATATCGTAGGGTAATAATATTACATTCCTTCTAAGTAAGTACACTTGGCAATTATGCAAAAAAATAAAAATTATAAAACTGGCTGGTCTACTTTATTTTATTAAAGTATGGTTAAACGTGGCAATGCAAGCAGAAATCACTTTCGGAAATATAAATTGCAAGGTGTAACTGCAATTGAAATTCCGCAAATCGCTTTCGAGAAATTATTTGAACTTGCTCGTGCTGCACTAGCAATTTTCATTTTTGCTGCAAGTGCTGTCAAACCAATCGAGTGTTGCCGTGTGACACGTTTTTTTGCGAATTTTTATAAAGTTATAAAAATCTTCGGCCGCTGTGGTGTAGTGGTAAGCAGTGCGCGCTTTCACTCACCAGGCGCTGGGTTCAAGCCCTGGTCAAAGCAACATCGCAAAAATTTAGAAAAAGGTTTTTTCTTAACAGCGGTCGTCCCTCGGCAGGCAATGGCAAACCTCCGAGTGTATTTCTGCTATGAAAACCAGCTTCTCATAAAAATACAATCGCCGTTCGGAGTCGGCGTAAAACTGTAGGTCCCTCCGCTTTGTGTGACAATATCAAGGCGCACGCCACAAGATGGAGGAGAAGCTCGGTCAAACACTAACATATGTGTAAGCGCCAATCTATTATTATTATTATAAAAATCTTGAATAAAATATGAAAAATGCGTGTAATTAATTTGTTCTACTGATATGGAGTATTTAAGTATTATTGTATTAGACATTTTGCGACTGCTTTATGAACATTTTAGAAGGTTAAGTAAATTTTTTAGGTCATTAATTTTGTTATAAGCTTAAAAATGTCTGGTAACACAGTTGAAAGTGGACTTGTCTGCATTCACCGTGTAAACAGACAAAAAGTAGTATAGGAATCTTTGATTTTCAGAAATAAAAACTGCTTTCGAAAGCCACTTTACATGCAAGGTTAACTGCTCCTGCAATCTCTTTTGCAAATTCTTGAGTTTGACAGACTTTTGAAAAGGACTTGCACTTGCCACGTCTAACAGCCACTTTACCTGTTTTACTTTGCGTCTCCACAGGCAAAAATTATTGCCTCAAATAATTTTTTTCATAGGCAATATTTGTGTGTGGGATTTTTATATCTTGATAAAAACATTTTTAATATGCCTTCTGACCAGTATTTTTGCCGAATTTAATCAATTAAAAAGTTTAGAAAATGTGCTGTTTCACACCAAAGTACATGATAACAAATTTTTAAATAGAAAACAGCTAATTTCTTGCTCTTAAATTAATATATCAATAATGTAGCCGCCACGAAGTTATCGCGCAAATGAAGATGTAGCTGTCAAACTACTAAATTCACCGCAATAAATGTCAAAAGAAAAGCTATAATAATTATTGCTTGCCATGAGCAATATGCGGTCTCCATTGACAAAATTTTGTATGATAACATTAGCCGTGTTTTTTTTTTACACGCATATACATCTCCTTAACGTGTGAAAAAAACAAGCATCGACAATTTCCATTTGAAAACAAGTAATTTTGATTTTATCGACAACTATTCATAAGCGCACATAAAGTTTGTCACTTACTGCTCCATACAAATTTTAAGCGCAGATACGTATGCGTGTAAAAAAAAACGCCTATTATCAATACAAAAACTTTTGCCTGTAGAGATGCCCCGTTACGTGCCTTACTTGTAGCAGTTTCCCAAAAAAGATGCATTTACATGAGGCGATTTATTGACATCATGTAAATGCAGTTTAAGAAAAAAAATCTGATTATATCGTCGCTGCGCTGGTGTATTTCGCTCTTTACTTGTTTGCGTTCCTATAGATGGTTTTCTATCAATTAATGATAAGCATAGAGCTTTTTTTATTATAGGCGGCAGACACCGTGCGTCTGACTCGCGAGTCGATTTGAATGTGTTTGTGAAAATAAATATGTGTTAGTTACACCGACATGACTCCTGGCATGACTCTGAATGATTCAACTGTTTGTAGTGGAAGGCGAGTCAACACGTACACAAATGACTCGCGAGTCCGACGCTCC
>NW_023473826.1:0-3656 GCF_013731165.1 Rhagoletis pomonella
TAGCAACTAATGAAGTCTACAGTCGTATCAAAAATTCCGTAAAGGTATCCTTCGGCTCCACTGCTCTTTTGAACTTTTGCTGCTTTTGTGCTCGTACTATTTCTTCTCAATGTATGTACTGGTGTGTGTATGTA
Organism: Rhagoletis pomonella; assembly: GCF_013731165.1. Classification (NCBI taxonomy): domain Eukaryota; kingdom Metazoa; phylum Arthropoda; class Insecta; order Diptera; family Tephritidae; genus Rhagoletis; species Rhagoletis pomonella. Next base: position 135 of record NW_023473826.1, read on the forward strand.
TGCGTGCGTGCGTGCGTACCAACATTTCTGCGGTCATAAGCAATAACCGCCTAATTGAATTGTAATGTTAGCCTTTCGGGAAGACGAAAACATTTTCGCCTATAACTTTTTAAATAGCCTAGCTGGCGAGATGGGGAATTCACGTATGCATGGAATAGGAGTTGAAGAATACGCTAGCATATATGTATAACTCCATTCTTTCTTAAGTCGACTTAGACGTTTATTGCTTATGACCACAGATTTATGGGGAAAGTGGTATTAAGAGGTAGCGTGTGGATGCGACGATTGCTTGTAATGCACTCAAAGTAATTTCCCCTACTCATCATCCAAAACGAAAATCCATGTCTGTATTAATTTTTAATTATTGCTATCCTTTTACATTTGGTTGCAAAATGCATACTCACATACATACATGGAGACGCAAATATTAATGAATACAAACAATTTGGCTGGTGAAAAATAGAAAATGAAAAAAAAATTATGTATTTTAATTGGAAACAACCAAAATTAATAAATAGACACTATAGTTGTAACATATAGATTTGAACCAAATTAGCATAAGTCCCTAGCATATTTGACCTAGCAGTAAGCGTATATTTAAGTTTTCGTTAAAATATATATTAACATATATTTTTCAATACCAAAACAAAAAAGAGTAACTTAATATGTTTGTCCACATTTTCAATGACATATAGTTTTATTTTTATTTTCTTAACAAACGACATTCTATCACTGCTTCAACCTATCTGGGCGTTATTAACGGATTCTTATGTATATTTGTAGATGCTGGCACATTTATGGACACATCGAACCCCTTGGCCCCACCAATGGGCGGAGCTGGTGGCGCAGTACTTTGGCCAGCGCAAGAAACCAAACATGAAATCGATTCAGGTATGATGCCGCCACCAATCACTACACAAATGCCGATGGGCGTGCGACGCCCGTCATTGCCCACAGCCACACCCATGCTGACAGATCAACAGTTGGCCCATCTAAATGTTGCCGAAACACTCAAGACTGAGCTGATCGACGAAACGTCGCAAAGTTCTTTGGCTGAGTCGATACAGCCGACAGATGCCGTTATGGCCAATTGTGGCGCACCCATCAGTCCCACAGCTGCCATGCAGTTTCACTCACACTATGACCGCAAAACTAGCATGGACACAATGATGTATGATTCGAACAGCATGCCGGCCTTTCCAGTACAGCCGCCACCTTCCGTAGCAGCTGCTGTTGAGTTGGCCGTCAAGACGGAAATCGCTAAAGTTGTGGCACAGCAACAGCAGGCAGTCGCAGTGGACAAATTCATCACCGATTTGACCAAATCCACTGCAGTGGCAGACGACCCGAATGTGGCCGCCGTGGTTGCTGCAGCGGCTGCGGAGGAGTCGCTTTTCGGTGGCGTTGGTGGTGTTAATAGCGCCGTTGGTCCGGTCATTGATCATCCGTTCGGTGATATTATGCAGCAGGCAAATGCACAGCAACAGCCTCCTGTACTCGAACGCAGCTTATCCATATCGAGCAACTCCTCCTCTCACTCCAACAGCTCGAGCGGTTCTTCGCCACACAACAGCTTGACAGCTACACTTTCGGTATCGCCGAATAATTCGCTGAATGGTCATAATTCTCCCATCACCCAGGATATTATATTGAACTCGGAACCCGCCGCTGTGCTGAATGCTATGCCAATGCAACAACTCTTGCCCGCTCCACTGGGTGGCAACAGCGCTGCAGCCGTTTCAGCCAACGCAGTGGTCGAAGCTGCCGTTGCCGTTCCAGGTGGAACGACCACTGGCGCAGCAGTCGCCGATCCCAATAGTATCTCCACTGAAATGATCATGAATCCCGCAGTTTCACCGTCCACTATTTTGTGTTCAGCTAATGGTGCTGCCACTGCGGTGGTGCCGAATATCATGGCGCCACACCAAGTCACCATGGCCAATTCGATTTTGAATGACATTGCAATGCAGCCGCAGCCAACTCAACAAGATGCTGCCGTGGCAGCGCTTGCGCTCAGCAATATTATAATGAGTCCGCCGAATACGGCTGCTGCGGTGGTTGATAATGTTGCCAATGCGGAACAGGCAGCTGAACAACCTGTGACTGTGGCAACATCCACTGCTGTCAGTAATATGATTATTAAAGCTGCGGCCGATTTAATATCTAATCAGGAGCAACAACAACATCATCAGCAGCAACAACAACATCACCAGCAGCAACAACAACACCAACACCGACAGCAGCAACATCGCCTTCAGCAACAGCATCAGCAGCAGCAGCAGCAACTTCATCATCAACAACAACAACAGCAGCAGCAACAGTCACCGCAAGCATTGATGAATGGCGCGGCAGCAGCAGCCGCAGCAGCAGCGGCGGCGGCAGCGGCAGCAGCAGCAGCAGCCTCAAATGCCAATACAAGTCCCTTAGTTAACTTGCTTTTAAACCACCCAGACGTGTCGCCATCTGCAGCAGTCGCGGCAGCAGCAGCGGTCAATGAAGTTCAGTCACAATTCTCTTTGGGCATGTAAGTGTCACTTAACTATAATTTATACCCTACTACAATTTTTGAATATGTATGCTTATTCATCATTCTCTCTCTGTTCCACCACAGTCCTCCCACAACGCCACAGGAATCTCTCATCGTCGCATTGGCCACGGAAAATTCTATGCAAAAATCAGTGGCAGCCGCTGCCGTGACTACAAATGGTGCCATCGTTACTCAACAAACATCAGCTGCGGCGGCAGGCATTCATCCTGGCGCTGCGGTCGGACCTGTACCTCTTCAACCGCCTATTCCGCAAGAATTGACCACTATGTCAGATCAAGACTTGATTAGCTACATTAATCCAAGCACATTTGACCAAAGTGAGTATACATTTTTTGTGTTGATTTCTTGTTTGGTAATAATAATTGATCGACATATCTAAAGGGATATGGGTTTTGTTATAAAATATGTCATATTTTTATATAAAAAAATTAATGAGTTTTAAATAAACAAAGGGAAAACTGTGAGTACTGAGGATTAAAAGGGCTGCTATTCTCAACGGCTGAGTGGGAGATCGCCTCATCTCGGCTGCCGGTTCAAAAACCCTATCCCAGTGTATTGAATTTACATTGATATACGAAATTTTCACGATATATTATTGTTTAAGCGACTTATGCATTTCCCGCATAGACAAAGAACAGCGAACACCCACACGCATTTATATTGCATTCCCGCATAAACCAAGTGCAGCGAACACACACACGCACTTGTGTTTAAAAGTATTTCGCTCGTTCTTAATTGGGTATGCATTTTTTATGCAATTCTCAAATATCTCTTCGCTGAACTTAGTGAAGTGATAAGTCGCTGGCATTTTCAGCATGGTCAACGCTTAACTAGCTTGGCTATCACGCGGTGCTTTGAGCATCGCTCCCACTCCACTCCCGGAGTACTTTTTGGTATGGTAGTAAGCTCCGGCTTACAAGCCACACTGGGGCTCTGCATGAATGCATCCTCAAATAAATCCCTGCTCATTGCAC
>NW_023473827.1:0-3656 GCF_013731165.1 Rhagoletis pomonella
TATGGAATTTTAAGGAAGTTTAAATGCTGTAGAGACAAAAAAAAAAAATCAAAAAACGTTAGGATACAAGAACAGACAAAATATTTTACCCAAGCCCAGACTCAAATTAGCATCAGGGTAAAATGCTGAATTTATATTAACTGCTATAAAATGTGTCGAAATTACGCATACCAACGCACCCAATTGGGTATATACATATGTACTTCTAATGAACTGGAGTAGGTGACTAAAAGTAATTAAATGTAACATGTACATATATATGTATGTATATATGCATGTATACTATTTACCTATGTACTACTATATAGTTATGTAGACACAAAAATGTAGTATGAAATCATGTGTAAAATAACTAAGCGACGCAACGACAGCCACATTTGCATACTAATAGCAAAACCTACTCTTAATAGCATCCGTCTCCATCTTGCAGGCGCTATAACAAAGCCGTAGGCATCAAAAAAGTGACCCAAACGATGTATGTATGTATGTATGTATGTAGGTTTGACAATGTCTACACGCTGCCAACCAGAAATACACGCTTTTCGTTTAATGGATTACGGACACGTCTGAGACTGAGGCGAAGGCGGCAGTAATGTCTCTGACGGGCGATTTATCGACTACTGGGTGGTAATGTACAAAATTTTGGTAAACCCATTGTACATAATTATTTATGTACATAGGTTCCGCAGGTTACGCAGCGCACGGCTGTTGGGCGGCCATGTGACTGTAAAATCGTTAACCATTTTTGGTAACTAACAGCCAACCACGCAGGCAGGCATAAGGTACCGGTTAAAAATAAATGAATAATGATTATGTGCATCCTTGAAGACTCACACATACATATACACTTATTCGGCAGCAAAAGTTTTCGGTATTCAAAGAAATTGTTCCCAAAATACGTGCATATGTTAATAAATAGTTGTTAATTTTTTATCAGTAAGTTGCAATGCAGTATTTGTATATGTAGACAGCCTTGGGGTTAATTGTTTCCACGAATAATTAAATAAAAATATAGCAGCTCATATGGTGTAATGAGGTGTAATGGCCCTTCTAGGTATGCAATCTGGGAGGAGATTCTGTAAATCGTTAGATTTTGTAACCCTGTAACCCACGGAAAAAAGAGAGAGAAAGAGCTTTGGTAAGATTACTTCCAATTAGGCTCTGTTCTATGTCCGTTTACCACAAACCGGAGGCAAAAGCATAGGTTAAATACAACGTCTACTTTATAAATCACATCTTGTATTTATGCATGATTTTGAAAACGTCGATGATGATGTTTAACTGTGAGGTGGTGAACATTATTGGTTTAAGGTCCGACTGAAGTTATCAGCGTCTGTTCACCAGCGGATGCGGCTGGAAGTGAGTGTCAGCCTTGACGTAGCGACTCGCTGTACATATCTGAATCTTTTTAAAAACTCCCCCAACAATGGGTTGTGCCCGCCTTTTACGAATTATTTCCAATGAAAATGTTTTGTTAATTTGAAGATTTTTTCGGCGCGATATGTTTGTAGAATAAATTTGACCACATATTGACCGAGAACAAAGATCACATTTTTTTGGGACTGTCACGCTGCAATAAGGATCCTTGACTGTGACAATTCCCGAGAAGAACTACTGCATAACTCGGAGAGAACTACTAGCGTTGGTGGAGTGCGTCAAACATTTCCACAATGACCTCTATGGGCAACGTTTCCCAGTTCGGACGGATGATGCTGCGCTAAAGTGGCTATTACAGTTCAAGCATTCAGAAATACAGCTAGCCCGTTGGATAGAGGGACTGCAGAGCTATGACTTCGCTATTGAGCACCGCAAGGGAAGTATCCACGGTAATGCTGATGTCATGTCCCGACGATCATGTGGCTTGGAATGTAAGCAATGCTCAAAAGCTGAGGCTAAGATGACATTATATATATCCGGCTAATGACATTACCATCAGTGGAGGAGTGGGGGGGGAGGGGGCAGAACAACGACGAAAGTGTCAGCAGGAAGATCCAGATCTTGGGATTTTGATGCATGGGCTGGATATGGAGAGATGGCCAAGTAAGGAGCAAATGGCAGCGGAGAGCCCAATCGTAATGGCATACTGAGAACAATGGAATAGCTTAAGAGCTCCAGATGTACTCAAGGAATTCTACAATAGTCCCAGTGGAGGGCATCTTGGCATCACGAAGACTCTGGAGAAGATCAAGCAGAGGTTCTATTGGGTTGGTTGTCGGCAATCAGTCACAGAGTGGATTGCTAACTGATCGGAGTGTATTGCAGCTAAAGTGCCGAAATCCAAAATTAATGGCCAGATTAAGCAGTGTAATTCGGGTTCGCCACTCGAGCCGATTTCCATGGATGTAGTCGGTCCATTTCCAACGAGCAAACTGGAAAACAAATACGTCCTTGTGGTTATGGACTACTTTAGCAAATAGCCGGAGGTATACTCGATTCCAAGCCAGGATGCTAAAACATTATCGGAGAAATTCACCTGCAATTTGGTTGCGATACATGGTGTACCTAAAGCTGCTCTCTGACCAGAAAAGAAATTTTGACTAGGCGGTATTCCAAGAGATGTGCCAGATACTGCGTATCCTGAAAACTCAAACAACGGCTCTTCATCGCCAATCAGATGGCATGGTGAAACGCTTCAACCGAACTCTGGAAGAGCACTTGGAGAAAGTCGTGGAGAAGAATCAGAAAGATTGGGTTATGCACCTACCCTTGTTCCTGATGGGGCAGCAGTGCAAGAAACAATGGGTAAAACTCCTGCAAAGATAATTTTCGGCCGTGAACTCCGTTTGCCTAGTGAACTGAAGTCTGGAGTAAGTGGCGATGCAAGGAGAATTGAAAAAGAGACGTTCAACATCCTGGAAGAGGATCTGAGAGAGATACATGCTTTCGTGAGACAGCGTACGTAAATTATGAGTGACAAGATGAAGGCCTGGTATGATAAGTGTATCTGAACAGCGAGAGAATGAGCGAATGTGCGATAGATCACCGAGCCATCTAGAGTTGCCATGAGTGCGAAGCGGCACCAAGTTCAGTTGCGAATGAGCACGTAACAAGTTCAATTGTAAAACAGAGATCAATTGTGTTAGCAAGTTTTGTAAAGTGTTTATTGTACAATAAAGTTAATTGTACTGTAATTTGGTAATTTGGAGCATTTATTTAACAATCCAGTGATACGAACCCAAAGGATTTTGGAAAATTCGTCAAGTATTCAAGGATAGTCGTAACAGTATGTATATATATTAGCCTTAGTCTTTGTCAGCTCATTCGTCTTCGTATTCCTCGATGTGATCGTATTCGTCTTCGCATTACTAATCGTCGTGGTATCCGTCTTCGTATTTGTATTCGCCTTCGTCATCCTATTTGTATTAGTTTCTGGCATAGTATTCGTATTCGCCTTCGTCTTAGCCTCAGCATTTGTCTTTGGTTTTTCTTTGCCTTAGTTTTAATTCTAAGCCACGGCGTAGCACATATTGATAGTTCACTCTCAATATTAATGTAGGCGGAAATAGGGAGAGAGAGAGAGAGAGAGAGGGAGAGGGAAGCACTTCTGCAGCATCACAAAAACTTCCGTGACGATCTTTTTAGCTCACCACTACTGTTTTACTTCAAATTTTTTTTTTTTTGTAAATGCGGCAACATTTTTGATAGGAAATTTCCAT
>NW_023473828.1:0-3655 GCF_013731165.1 Rhagoletis pomonella
ATGCGTCATATTTAGAACAAGTGGTTAATTTTGCCTTAATGTATCTAGGTATAATATTTTTAATATTCAATAATTTCTTAAAAAATTTAAACGAGGCATTGAGCACGAGTATGCTCGCTCGCTCGAACTCCAAGTTTATGCCTATCCTGGTTTAGGTATGCATAATTTCTGCATTGTTAACGATGTGGTCAGTTTTGGAAAAAACGACAATTAATGCATAGAAATATCCGTAAAAGACCAAAAAATTCGTTTGGTTTGTACTCAGCTGCAATTGAAACCCATCGTGTATTGTTAGCAGCGTTGCCAGGTTGACGTTTTTAACGTCATTTGGACGTTTTTTGTATCCTGTTAACGTTTTGAGGTTTTTTGTGTAAAACCTGACGTTTTTTACCTTCCCAGTAATTTTTCTCTGTTACTAAATCTAGTAAGTAGAACTGATCTTGAATTATTTTCATAATAAATCTTATATTAACGATATCAAACCAGTTTACAATGAATTTTAAATGTGCTCTGTAGAAATGACATTTTAATATACCTTGCGTACATATGTACCTTTGCATACAATAAAAGTTTAATAAGAACAATTCTGGGTGCATACATTTGAAAAAGACGTTTTTGGGTAGGAAATGACGTTTTTTCAGACCAAGAGGGACGTTTTCTCATGTCGAAGACCTGGCAACGCTGATTGTTAGTGCGCCCTAACAGTACAAAAGGAACAACAACTTTTCGTACCTGTTTTGGAAGTGGGTATCTCTACCCGTTCATAGTAGGTTGAAAACTTAAAAAATCAAAAGTTTGAAATTTGTTAAGTAGTGTTGTTTTTTATTAATATATTACTTATTATTTATTTCATATTGAAAAATTTAAATCAAAAATAAAACAAAAATACAGTCTTCATTGAATTCATTGCTAATTATAACATAAAAAATAAGAAAATTACGACTAGATATTATTCATCTGGTGTATATTCGAAGAGAGGTAAAGTTTCTATAGCTGTGTCAAGAAAGCTTGGGTTCAGTTTTACCAACAAAATATTTTCGAGTGTCTCCTGACTAAGCTGATTACGGTAATCAGTAAGAACCAGCCTTAGTGTTGAAAATGCTCGCTCAATTGTGACCTGTTAAAAACGAAATTTGTAAAGCCTTAGTGAATATGTACTCGTACATAGATATGTACATCAGGGTGGCCACTATTTCCTAAGCTGTTTTTTTTCTCGCCCTCTCAATTTTAAGTTTCTGTATAGATAATTGTGCAATCGAATAAGGGTCCTAATTTTCAAATTATCACAATCCAATCATGTTAAATTTTCCAAATAACATTGTCTGAGATTTGTGGACTCTGCATTTAATACTTTTGAGCAGCAAGAAAAAAACAACTTGGGAAATAATGATGAAAACGTTATATTAACCTGAGTTGGCGGGACTGCAAAACAAACATTACTTAATTCGTACAATTCTGGATCAGTGTACTGCTTTGCCTTCCAAAATTTTAGCACATCGTCAATTCTTTGGAAAGGCAGTTGGAGATGCTCAATTCTTGCATACGCGTCGAACGTATTGTTGATTTCGGCTTGGGTTCCTTGTACTAAATATTGATACATGAGTTCATCTTCTTCATCAAAAAAGTTGCCGGCCGGTGTGGAAGCAGAAGTTGGCGCGGAGTATAAGGGTCCAATAGGATTATTTTCATGGATTCTGTCCCAAATTGTTTTTAAATGAAGAGTAGCTTCGGTTTTTGCTGTGCAGTTAAAGTATGTTGAAAGCGAAGGTCCAGAAACAAGCACGAAATTAAAAATTTATTATTAAATAACGTTATTGTTCGTGTTTCTATTGATTTTAAAATCATGTTCCCAATTGTTGTTATTAGCTCCTGACTTGAATCGCTTACGATTTTTTCGGTGCTTATTTTTAGTTTAAGCCACTGTGCGTAAAAGTTTCCGTAGTGTAATTGCTCCTCTTGAAACTTTGTTATAGTTTTTTGCAAGGGATGGGAAACTGTGCAATAACATTCAATGAAATCCCAAAACAACGTATCCACTTCGAAGTTTTCATCCTCAGATTTATTTTTAATAGATTCGATTTTAGTTAACATATGTTTTGCTGCTAATAAATCCTGCAACATAGTATACGTGGATCCCCATCTCGTAGGGCAATCTAGTTGGGGCATTTTCAATCCTTTTAACTGAAATATTTCGCGATAGCCATGTGACGTTTTTCTGATGTATTTTGTAAGATTACGACAATTCCATAGGTATTTCAGCATGCCAGACGATTTTGCAACGTCAAGAGCGACCAGCTGGGTTGTATGTGCTGCACATCGGCAAGCTTGTATATTTCCTATTAGCACGTTTGGCACTTTTTCTACAAGTTCAATTTTTTTTAAATATTCATCGTTAGTGCAGAATTCGTCGTTTTCTTCAACATCCTCTTCAGAAATAAATGATAAAATGTTTGTCGCTCTCAGCATGTTTGCACCGTTATCAGATGTTATTGAGACGATTTGGGTTAAATTAATGTTGTATCGCTTTAGCACATTCAACACTTCAATGGCAAGATTTTTGGCTGTGCTTGATCCAGCTCCTTTCAATTCTATCATTCCCAAAATAATAGATTTAATTCGTACCGCACTAATAAATTGAGCACTTACACCAAATATATTTCTGGACAGTCTTGTAGCTCTGTCTATTTTCAATGATAACAGTTTGTTTTTCACTTCATTGGTGATTTCCAACTTTATGTTATTCGCAACCATAAACAATGTTTTTTTGCAGTTTGATGCATTCAGCGTATTTTTTTTCCGTCCGACACTCTAAGGCAATCGCAAATCGGATCTATGAAATTTCTTATGTTTGGTGAATTCAAAATATTGAACGGAATGCAGTCCAAAAACGTACAGAACTCGCAAATAACGGTTGTGGCCAGAGTACGAAAACAACCCGAACGGGTAGAGATACCAATTTCCAAAACACTAATGGCCTTATTCATAAAAAATAAAATAGGTTTAAAGAGCTCTATAAAGTGACATTTTCATACAAAATTTCGATTTATAAAGCAGTTAAAGTGTTCTTTATTTTTTATGAATTTGGGTATAACAATACACAATGGGTTTCAATTGCAGCTGAGTACAAACCAAATGAAATTTTTGGTCTTTTACGGATATTTCTATGCATTAATTGTCGTTTTTCCGAAATTGACCACATCGTTAACAATGCAGAAATTATGCATACCTAAACCAGGATAGGCATAAACTTGGAGTTCGAGCGAGCGAGCATACTCGTGTTCAATGCCTCGCAGGTAACAAGGCGCTCGCAGCTTTCTTTCATGTATAAGTTTAAATTTTTTAAGAAATTATTGAATATTAAAAATATTATACCTATTTACATAGATATGTATGCACATATGTATGTACCTACCTAGCAGATGGTCAAAATAGCACGCATCTATTCTTCTGTACATGAGAACATATCTATACATACACAAATAAATACATACATTTGTGGATATATGTATATATATACATATCTGCATGTGCATATACAATCCTTTACACGAAATTCTTAGTTGATGCAATTTTTATCCCATAAATTTTTGCTGACCAAACAACCCGTTTGCCTGTCTAATCTCTCTCCTCTCCTAATCTCCTAAACTAAAAAAAA
>NW_023473829.1:0-3655 GCF_013731165.1 Rhagoletis pomonella
TGTTAACATGGAACACGTTAACATTTGCTGATCGCCACTTTGAGTGATCAGCAAAAGCACAATAATAAGAGCGGAAGTGCAGCTTGGGTTGCACAACGTTTCCCACAGCAAAAGCCAGACGCACCGTCAGCAACAGGAAGCCACCGTCAACACGCGCAGCCCAGTTTTCCAATTCAGAGAATCAGCGTCAACGATTGGCCGGTGCTAGTAAGTTAGCTTTTAAGTAATTCCAATTGTAAAATTTAGTCTTAGTCTTGCTGCTTATCAATAAAGGTTGTCACAACCCAATTTTCAAAAATATATTTTTTTTAGGGATTTTAGTAGAAAATCCCGTAACTGATATGTAGCCATGGGAAAATTTGCGTAAACAAAGAATAGAGGCCGGTTGACATACAACTTTGTCGTTGCGCTGGCGTTGAATTTCAAAGCAGCCGTCCACATAGCCAAAATTTGGCAACGCTAAGGCCAACACAAAGCATAAAGATGTTGCAAATACATAAATAAAATTATATGAAATGTGTTTTCCTTTTAATCAAATGAGGGCAAGAAATATAATTTTTCATGCAATTATTGACATGAAGTATTAATTTATCTCTCGTTAATGTTAATTTAGTGGCCAAAGTAGTCTCTGCCAAGCTTCATTGTAGAGCGCATACTTTTAACGTGCATTCTGTCAAACCAACGCCAACTACAAAGTCAACGCAAATGTTCAATGTGGACCAGCCTTAATTATCAAATACTGTTTAACACCCCAAATAGTAGTTTGTTTTATACTACATACATACATACAGTGAAGGGCAAAACTGTAACATGGTGGAACACTTTTTACTTCAGTCATCTTTCCAAGTTCTAACGACTGTCATACTTTTGTTGTATGTTATTATTGGTACACCTGTACTTCCTCTCTCATAATTATTTGAAGTTAATCCAACAACAATAATAAAACCAGCAGACAAAAATGTAAATTAAGGCAGATGTTACAGTTTTGCACTCATATATTTTTAAGAACTTTTTAACAAATTTAACGAGAAAAAAGAACTACTAACACAATGTTCAGTACCCCTTTGATTGTTTTAGTTTCTGGGTGCGATTTGGCATACCTTATTTTTATCTCTGTAAAACTTCTGGAGGTATATCCTCCATATATCCTTAGTTTGCTTTCACAGCTCATGTACTCGATTATACGGACTTTGATACTTAATAAGCTGTGGTTCTAGTTGATTTCGCAAATTCTCGATGAGATTTATGTCTGCGGATTGTGGAGGTCATTTCAAATTAGCAAATTTTTTATTTTGTATCCAGTCTTTGCGAACGTATGTTTTGGGTGATTTTTCAGCAGAAACTCTCATTTTTCGACTACGTCTTGCAAATTTTGTTGAAATATGAACAGATACTGTTCCTTACGCATAATGCGTACTAACGGACCCACAAAATTGTTTAAATACAACCCCAAACTATTATTGAACGACCACTGTGATTCACAGTTTGCCTAACATGTTGCGCATGGGCTTAATTTGGGTCTTTGACCCGATACTATGCCCGGCCATCTGATTGAAGGCAATTAATTGAGTCTTGTCAGACCAAATAACCTTCAATTGAAACTTAAAAATATGTTTTTTATTGCATTCTGAAAGGCGTAACATATCCCAATAGGCAACGGTCCGGTTTTCGGGCGACACAGCAAAATGCTACCACTCTCGCACATATATTTTGGTCAAATTAGCTTTTTTCTTCTTTTATGATGCCTTTGCGCCAATTTGGCAATTCGTCGCCTCGCTGTCTACTAATTTGCATTAAAGTTTAATAACTTAAGCGCTTCTGTAATAGTGGCTGCATTGCTACTTGCTGCTAAGCTCACAAGATATTGGAAATATTTTTTGATAGACTTCCTTTGCCCTTGGGAACACTTTAGGATATATTTTTTATCAATCTAAATATTTTCAAGTAGCAAACTCTAAAATTTTTTGTCACTTTCCTGCGGCCCCGCCTTTCCACAGTAAATCTATTATTTACATTTATGGTTCCTGATTAACTATATTATTTACTGGTGATTACTTCTTCAATAAATTACAATACAGAAAAAAGTCATCTGACTTCCAACTAAGTAAAAAATAACTGTAAAATGCAAAACTGAGAGTAAGTGCAAAACTGTAACATTTGCCTTTAATTTAAATTTTTGTCTGCTGGGTTTTTTATTGTTGTTGTACTGACTTCAAATCGTTATGAGAGAGGGAGTAGGGATGTACAAACAAGAATATACAACCAAAGGATGAAAGTCGTTAGAACTTGGAAACATAGTGGTGGGTGAATTAAAAAGTGTTATACCTTGTTACAGTTTTGCTCGTCACTGTACATATGTATGGGGACTAAACCAGGATATTCATTTGAAAATGCTAATGTCGTACTCATTTATGAAATGAAAGACAAAATACTGATTTTTATAAAAATTATATTCTCATTTATGCATATGTAACATAGTTACTTAGCCGAATTACTTAGTAATTTCTTCTAGGTAAGAGTACAAAGAAAAATTATTTATCAGAAGCATTGCCCCTTACACATTGAAAAAAATGTAATAAAAGCTCTCAAAAAAGCAAAATCGCTACAGCGAAAAAAGGGTTTGAAAAACCGCATAAAAAGAGACCTAAGTGTATAAGTTGAAATTTTATAAGAAATTATTGAACACTAAAAAAATTATACCTACATAGATATGTATGCACATACAGATGTGCCTACCTAGTAGATAAAACTGGTAAAAATAGCACGCATCTATTCTTCTGTGCAAGAGAAGATACATATAATATAATAATAATATAATAATTAATTTTACAATTTTTATCCCATACATTTTTGCTGACCAAACAACCCGTTTGCCTGTCTAATCTGCTTGCCTCATTTGCCTCGCTCGTTTACTCGCCTCGCTCATCTGCTGCTGCAAATTAGTGCCTCGCTCGCAACGACGCCCTCGCGAGGGCAGAGCTAATGAGGTCCTCGTTTGCTTGCCGCTCTACTCTTGCGCCGCCCTCGTTTGCTTACTCGCTCGCTGGCTGCTCAGCGCGTGCGCTCGTACTTAACGAGTGCTCGTTTGCAAACAGCCTCGCCTGTTGCTCTGAGTTGCGCAAGCTGAGAGCAAACTAACGAGCGAGCGAGGGGATAAAATGAGGAAATCCGAACCCTGGCCAGGATATTTTTAATTTAATATTAAAATATTATTATTATTATTTTTTTAAATTAGTACTCATTTGTTTAATGAACAAATTATATACCAATCGAAAATAATAAGTCTATAGAATGTGAAAACGTTGAGTTGTCAATTTTTTTCCTGGCCTACCTATCAGTTTGGCAGGTATGAGCAGGAAGGTAATACTAGTAATTTTCACTCATCTGTTTAACACATTGGCCTTACGGTTTCGATTGGTATAAATGTAATTTTTCCATTAAAGAAATTCGTGTAAATTTTAAAAAGAAAATTAATATTTAGTTAAAAATATCCTGGCCAAGATTTTTTTAGCCAACCCACTCGCGAAATATTTCCTAACACGTTAAATTTCATACAAAGTAGATTTCATCCAATAAACAGATGGGTGAAGGTCGTCCCCTTGTCGGGTCTCCTACTAAGCGCTATATTGAACCAATCTTTCGACTACAAAAAAAA
>NW_023473830.1:0-3655 GCF_013731165.1 Rhagoletis pomonella
GAATTTAGTGTTTTCGTTGATCTTCAACGATTTCATCTTCTCGATTATTTCCGTTGTATTTGTAATAGTATATTTATTGCGTAGATCCAGACTATCCTTCAGCAGCGTCTTTAGGTGCCTGGAAAGTCTGTATCCGGGAGCAGACTTGTAATTAATGATAGGTCTCATCGGGGTGCCTGGTTTGTGTGTCTTCGGCAAGGCAATCAACGGAGGGACAATCGGGTTCATAAGTGTTAGTCTATATGGTAGATTATCCTTTATTATGGTTGTGCTTTTCTTTATGGTATTCTTTATTGCTGCTTGGTATTCTTCAGTGGGATCTTTTCCCAATTTATTGCACCCTATTTCAGTTATTAGATTTTCAGTTTTCTCTATGTAATCTTTTTTATTAATTAATACGGTGGTATTGCCTTTGTCTGCTTTTGTGGTTATAACATTGTTTGCCCTTAGCTTTTCTTTGAGCCCTTTTATGGTTTGGTTTTCGTTCTTCTGCTTCCTAGTTTTCTTGGCATTTATGTCTTTTTCAATTATGTGCCGACATATGTGTCTGGCGTGCTCCTGTTCTTCAGTTGGAAGCCGTGATATAATAACTTCAGTATCCACGATAGTTTGTTCAAGTTCCCTCTTTCGGTTGTAACTTTCAATGTTGCGTTTGAGGCCTTTTTTTAATAGTTCTGCTTCTTGCTCATTGATGTAAACCTCCGTCAAGTTTACAAATCGGGAGTAGAATTTCTGTTCTGCATCTTTCATGATTTTGTGGTTGCTTTGCTTCGTCCTCAAGTTAACGAGTTTCTTGTTCAACCTTTCATACTTCTTTTTCATGAGTTTTTTATTATTGGCTTTTATTTTCTCTATTATTTCCATCAGGGTTTGGATTGGCAGATGCTCCGCTAACTGTAGGTAGATGGCCAATAGCTCCGCATTTGTATGTTCCTTTTTGGCGTGCAAGTTTTTTAATTCACATTGGATGTAGTTGTTCTCGGCTCTCCTAACAATTTTCTGACTCGCTGCTGTTTTTGATTTCGGTTTCATTTGTGCGTACTTTGGTATAATATTCATAGCAATACACTGTTTATTAAACCAAATATTGGCGTTTGTGTTGTTGATCTTCAGTGAACGTCGTTGGTATACAGTCAATAGTAAGTTGGTTTTGGAATAATAAGCCGTCAAATGACATGCTAAATAGTACAAAGGTACATTATTACCTGCTCCTGACATTATTTTATGTTACTTACCGGAATTAGTGAAAGTGGATTTTGTGAAATTGGACGAACATTGTGTTATTAATACTATGACAGAGAACGCAGTATACGTCGCATGAATATGCGGATATTCACCTAATTTACGGTGAAGCTTGCTGTAATGCCAGAGCTGCTCAAAGGCTCTATGCAGAGCGATACCCCAATCGTCGACATCCGGGTCGTGAAGTATTCGCCCGGACCCATAGAGAAATATATGAAGGTAACTGATTTTTACACCTTTCTTGTTTGCTTGCTTGTTGATTAACATTTTTCACTTTTTTAAGGTCGCATACCTGGAAGGCGTGGCGTGTTGAAGTTGTGTTAGAGGAAGTGGAACTAGGTCCATCGACTTCAGTGAGAATGATGGAAAGACGGACGGGAATACCAAAAACTACAGTTCACAAAGCTTTAAAAGACCAACGATTTCATCCCTACCACATTCAACGTGTTCAGGCTCTACAAGAAAGAGATTACCTGTCGAGGGTTAGATTTTGCCGTGAAATGTTGCGAATGCATGAATCAGACCCCAACTTTTTTAATAAAATAATTTGGAGGGATGAATCATCATGCAAACGTGATGGTTATTTTAATTTACATAACCTTCACAGTTGGCAGATAGACAATCCTCACGAAATGAGAGAAGATCGTTCGCAGTACCGGTACAATATAAATTTATGGTGCGGCATTTTTAACTGTCAGATATTGGGACCTGTGGAACTGCCGCCAACGCTCAACTCTCACAGTTATTTAGAGTTCCTTCAGGAACGGCTTCCAACTATTTTGGAAGATGTACCCTTAAACCTGCGGCGAAGACTATGGCTTCAAAATGACGGGTGCCCTGCTCACTGCGGGCGTGAGGTAAGAGCTAATTTAGACGAAACTTACCCTCGCCGATGGATTGGATGATATGGGCCAATCACCTGGCCCGCTCGATCACCAGACCTGAATCCATTAGATTTTTTCCACTGGGGCTGTCTTAAGGACAAAATTTATTCAAAACAATTCAAAACGAAGAGCATTTGCGGGAACAAATAAATGGAGCTGCTGCTGAGATAGCCCAATTGAGTTTAAGATCTCTAAAAGCGTCTTTTCTTAAAAGGTGCCGAGCTTGTATTAGAGTAGAAGGTCGCCAATTTGAGCATATTTTTTCAATAAATGAATAAATTTTTCTTCAAACAACTCATGTATATCTTATTTCACGTGAACCCATCCTTCACACAAAATATTGATAGATATAGCCCTTGTTATAGACTCTAGTCCGAATTCCGGTAAGTAACATAAAATAATGTCAGAAGCAAGTAATTATGTACCATTGTACTATTTAGCATGTCATTTGACGGTAACAAGAGCAAATTCAATTTAAATCTATTAAATACATTCTAGCGTGTCTCAGTCCTTTACACACAAAAGCGGCTATAACTTTTTTTTCTATTCAAAACAGTAAGTGTGGCACCTTTCTGAAATCTTTATTAAATGAGCAATTTTTTTATGTAATGTAAAGTTATAGCTCAGTACATTTTTTTTCACCCGAGATAGTCAAAGTTGGGGAAGAAAATATCAAAAATATAAAAATCCAGAAATAGTCCTAATTTTATGATGGTTCCTTAATATATTTTAACTACATTGCATTTGGGTATGGAGAGGCAACTATCTGGAAGTATTTTACATAAAAAATTTACTAAGTATTGCCCGGTTTGTAGTTGCAGTTAAAGAAAACACATGAAAAGGCACGATTTTTTTTAAATTCGAAAAAATTTAAATATTTAAAAACGGTGACACTTTTACCTGAAAATTTTTTGTTTATCAGTGAGCTCACCTGCCCACCTACCTTCCCCTAAAGTTTGGCACGTTACTTCTGGGACACCCTGTATATTTCCATATTTTCTAATATATTCAATCTTTGTTAAATATTATGTTACCAGGCTAGTCTGATCTATGTTTTTAGTGCGAATGAAAACTGGGACAACTAAGCGGCCTTTAGGTGTTAGACTAGGCGAACATGAAGCAGATATAAGAAAACAAAAAAGCAGTACAGCATTATCACAACACATCATAACAAGTGGACATACAGCTGATTTCGCAAACACAAAGATTATCGACAAAGAAAGAAGGGAGTCAACCCGATACACACTAGAAAGCCTTAGGATAATGCAAAGAAGGAAAAAGACAATGAACAGAAAAGAAGAAACGGACAACATTGCGGCTGCTTACATTTCTTGTTTATGATTACAAATAAAAATGTTTATTATTTTAGTATTGACAAAGCTACCACAAAAGATGGTACAGATGCGCTGTATTTAGGTGTTAATCAAAGTTCTTAAACATTGTGAGTTGTTTGTCCTCAAATTGTTGTTTTTATATAATTTGTAATTCCATATATGTATATGTATGTTTGTATGCTATATTCATTAATT
>NW_023473831.1:0-3654 GCF_013731165.1 Rhagoletis pomonella
AAAAATTCAATAAGACATTTCATTTTAAATTTATTTTATCTAAATATTTCCAGCGTAATATATGTAAAAAAAAGCTTAAGCTGTGTATTTTAGAAGCAATATTTCAGTTGGGGTGCAATTTACCCCAGTGTGTCCTTCAAATAAAACAGGTGTGTCCTCCGAAGCTTAAGAAATTTCTGCTACCTTCTGGAGTGCTGCCAGCTTTTTTTTTTTATCACATCACGAAGTAGCGAACAAATGTGGCACGTTCCAGACACAGCTAATTGGGATTTGCTAATTTTGACAATTCTTAAGTAAAAGTAAAGACCGCCTCAGAAACTTTAGATGCACATAAATTTGCTAATACTTTCACAAAAAACGCCGTTTTTTAACATTTTCGCTATTATTATTATATTTTGCAATTTAACACAATACAACCACGTTTTCTGTCGAAAAATTTATTACTGAGAAAATTTACTATTTCACAGTTTACTTTTTCCTCCCATTCGGCTTTGTTTACTTTTACTTGAGAAATTTCATCGTCGCCGGGAATGCGGAATCTTGTATTATATCATTCTTGTTACCATATAATAATAATAATCCCAACGGTTTTTACCCTCCATTCCCGCCCATCCGCACGAGGGGCGCAGTCCGCATGACGTTCGGAACCAGTATTTTAAATTTTTGCGCCGAGTCACGATAGGCAGGAGTTTGTTAAGTGTCGAGATCTAAAACTGTTCAGCTCCAGAACTAAATGCATCAGCCGTTTTTATGTCTAAATTTTAATGATTCATTTATTGAGAGAGGACAGTATCGATTCCTTAATGCTGAAAAGCGGATCTGATATATCAAACGTGCTGGAATAAGAGTGAAAATCCTGGCATAAGCAACGAAATGGGTCATGCAATTCAAAATTAGTTTTACAGGCTTTCAGAAATAGGGGACAGAAGTGTCTTGATCCCCGAGTGGGAACATTAAGGCTAACTTCGCCCAGAAGAAGCGGACTTAAAATTGAGCCTGTTACTAATTTAACTATAAAAATTGTACCAAGCATTTGCCAGCGGCTGGGAAGTGTAGGAAGATTAATAAGTTTTAATCGGCTCGTATAAGGTGGAAGGTTATATTGAGAATCCCAATGGAAATTTCTTAAAGCAAAAAGTAGGAATTGTTTTTGAATTGATTCTATCTTGTCGGAGTAAATTTGATACCTTGGATTCCAAACCACCGAACCGTATTCCAGAATTGGCCGAACTAATGTTGTAAACAAGGTTTTAGTGATATAAGGGTCACAAAATTCTTTTGACCATCGTTTCACACAGTGGCGTAGCCAGGATTTGGCTTTGGGGGTGGATGAAAAAAAATGTCCATCGATAACTTAAATTTGTGACACACAATGGCTAGAGGTGTCGCCTGAGTGCATTCTTTCATATATTTATGTATGTGCCAGTGTTACCGTTATATATTTTTTTTCTACTCGTTTATTCCATGGGGTCTTCATGCTTTATTTAAATTTAAAAAATTAAATTACTATACCGTTTTAAAAATCTGAAAATTCACTGCGAGAAACTTTTTTATTCTCTTTTTGTCTTCGCTTTCTCGTTTTTGCCTTTATAAGTTTTGAAAAAAGGTTTTGAACGAACCATTATATCACATTCCTAGGCAAGTTTTGAAAGAATATTTTCGATACTAAATTTTATTAAAACAAAATGTTGAAATCAGGTTCATATAGAAACAGTGTCATCGTTAATTAAGAAAGAGATGTTCTTAATTATCATAACTTTACGACACTCACATATTGACTAGATTTGACTATTTATTTTATTATATTTTAATTTGAATTATTTGTTTATAAAAATATAGTTTATTCCCTAACAAACACTAAATAAAATAAGTTTAATCTTTGAACATTAAAAAACAATCGGCAAACTTTCGTAAAAATTTCGAACTTTCTATTTCTATTTTATCTCTTAATATTTCGTTCTTTAGCTCATTCAATTTTAGTCTAATAAAGTGCAAATTTAAAGTAGCTGTGATTTACAGTTGATGTATGGCATATTTTTGATGATGTCGGTAATTTTCTTCCATATTATCTAAGTATGTTCGACGATTTTTTTAATGAAGAAAATGAGCACCGCCTTCATCAAAAAAAAAAAATACTCATCAATACTAATCAACGATAAGTCGTAGCCATGTATTTTAAACTTGCGCTTTATTTGAATTGATCTGGCTACAAAACTGCATACTCAAAATATGTATTTCTAGGAAATCTAATTAAAAAGCTTTACGAAATTTTGCTGATTTTTTTAATTTTGCGCAAAGATTAAACTTTGAATTTATGCGGGTTTTGTTAAAGTGTAAACTGCATTTTTATAAACAAATAATTAAAATTATATAATTTTAAGATAAATGGCCAATCTAGTTGACATGTATAAAGTTTTGATAAGCACTTGAAATGTCAAGTTTTAGTACTGAATTCAAATAAGATGTCTCTTTAATCCATTCATAATAACTTAAAAAAATTTGTTTGTTAAGAACTGTATCTTAAAATATCTGCCTTGGCATTTATGTTAAAAGTGTAAAATATGTAAATGTACCTACATAAACTTTCCCGTGAATACCATCATGAAGCGAATCTATGTATGCATGCATGCATATGAGTAAATTAAAAAGTCGATACAATTTACAGTCGAAAAGTACAGTTTTTATATAGATTATAGATTATTTCCCAACACTGTGGGAAACTAAGCAAAATGGCCTAGTGTATTTCGCAAATATTCAAATACATAATCTACCAAGCGATTATTTTATATATTCATTAAAAGATAATTTGTCATCAGTCTGAAATAAGAAAATTATAAATCGGAAGGGTAAAATAGTATTGTGTTATTAATTCAAAAATAAAAGGTTTCATTTCACTGACGAAGTGGGAGGATCTATCCCCCGAATTCAACACCCCCGCCCCCCCTGGCTACGCCACTGGTTTCACTAATGCAAGTACACCTTTAGACTGTCACATTAATATTAAGATTAAAATTAAGCTTAGGATCCATTGTGATACCAAGGTCCGCAAAATTGTATACCTGTTCCAGGTTATGGTTACCTATTGTATAAGAAGCGGGATGAACAGCTCTTCGCGAGAAGCACATTACTTTACATTTCTTAAAATTTAGAGGCATAAGATTTACATGACACCAGTAAGCCGTGCTGTTTAAGTCTAATTGTAGCAAAGACCTTTCTTTAATTGAAACGTACGATTTACAAAGCTTTACATGATCTGCATACATTACAATTTTGGAAAATTGTATATCTGTAGAAATATCGTTTATAAAAAGCAAGAACAGAATCGGGCCTAGGTGGCTACCTTGAGGGACTCCTGAAGAAACATCAATGACGTCAAAGATAGTATTTTTAAACATTACCCTTTGTTATCTATCATAGAGGTATGAAGAGATCCAACGTAGAAAATTAGGTGGAAGACCAAGAAGACCAAGTTTATAGATGAGCAATGAGGGGCACACTTTGTCAAATGCTTCACTGAAGTCAGTATATATAACATCAACAGTTTTGCTTTCACACTTGACAGTGTAAAGCACTTCCATATCGATATATTTTTCGAACATATTATATGATCTTGTACCTTTGAAAAATTCAATAAGACATTTCATTTTAAATTTA
>NW_023473832.1:0-3654 GCF_013731165.1 Rhagoletis pomonella
AAAAAAATACATATGTGTACATAGTGCTTGAAAATATCCATTTTTCCATTACCTTAAACTTTTGGGAGTGGGCAAAAATTATGTTTTGTAATTTAGGCAGAATTGAATATGCGCTATCTGGGAAGACAATATCTACATGTAATAGTTATTCTGTTTGTTGGCACTATATCCAAACACAAACGCATCCTAAGTGTCTTAACAGTGAAACAATTTCTTATTTTCTAAGTTTGCGAATAGAACTTCACACTTAAAATTTAGACATTTATAACAAAAATTTTATGAAGAAAAACCCTTCTTCGTTTAAAATAAAAATAAGCGAAATCGGCCCAATTTCATACAGCCCTGCTTGACATGAAAATTTTCTCCACGATAAGGCTAGTAGCCATTTCTAACAGATTTTGGGTCGCTTAGTCAAAAATGGAAACATATATACATATTTGAAATTTAATAAAACAAGGAAAATAGCAAAATCGGCTAGTTTTTTTCTGCAAAACGGCTAACAAATCGGCTGCCGGCTACATCGAAATTTCTCCGGCTGTTTGCTATCACAACCGGCTAAATCTAGCCGGAAAACGGCTTTCATGGCAACACTGAGTAGCTCCCAGAGACTCGCGTGTGCATCACTGACATACATACATATAGCAGCAACTAATTTCATTTAAAGAAATGGCGTGTCGTCCCTTTCCGGTGTAGTGCATATTTCTAACTTCTTCTGGCGAGGCGACATCTATCTCTAGAGTTTTTCTATTGTATGTCTTTGATATAATACCTACGACGAGGTTGATATCTAGACTAGGATTGCCATAAATACCTTTGCTATATTTATAGGTTGGTGGTCTGCAACATTGCAAGTTGATAAAAGCCGAAACTGGCCAAAATATCGTGTCCCTATTAATTTTTACATGATCTTATAGGTATACATATGTACTTTGAAAAGGAATAGACTTTTATGGATCTAAGATCTTATTTTGCATCTGTTATTTTATAAAATAGTTTGTTTAAAGTTAATATTAATACTGTGATCAAATTCGGAGTCTCATCAGCATCTTAGAACGCTTTCATCAGCTTTCTTAGAAAAAGACGGTATCAATTTGGAAGGAGAGTATAAAGTGTGGTTGGAACGATGAACAAATAAGTAAAGCGAAAATCAGCAACAGAAGTTCTTGGTAAATGCGACGAATGTGCTTTTCCATTGTTTAACAAACTTCTCATCATTCTGGTCACACTTCCAGCTAGTAACGCTATTTCCGAAAGAAGTTTTTCAACCCTTCGCCGGTTAAAAACATGGTTGTGTAGTACCATGAATGAAGAAAGACTTCACAAAATAAAAAGTAATATTATATCACAAAACACCTTACTTCAGACTTCATAAAAAATACTCGAACCTATATTTGCATGAAAAATAAAATAGGGTTAGATGCCTGTAATTTAACGTTAGACGACAAGTTGATCCCAATCGTCCCCCCTCCACTTTAAACTAGAGGAAATGAGCTTTCATTAAAAAAAAAATTGTGTGTGGCGCTGAGTGGCAGCGCCCCACGCTTTTCATTTTCAATGTCATTAATTGTTTATAATGACTTTTGCTAAAATTTCAAAATCAAAAGTTATCAAAACAAATTCTGTGGGGCTGAGAAATATTGGCTACGTTTCTTTATACATTCCGGATAATCCCATTTCACAGCCGGAATAAACAGAATGCTTTTGAAATATACGTTAACATATCGTCAGGAACGTTCTAAAGAATAAGTAAACAAAAAAGTTTATTCCAAACGTTCAGAATGAATAAGGAAATGCAGACATTATTTTCTACTTTTTAGTCCATTTATAAAACAGTTGTATATTAAAATTTTTATTTTTCTATTTTCTACTTTTTAGTCTTGTCTGTACAAAATTTTGCAATAGATGTTAAAATAATTCAACTTGCAGCGAAAGAGAACAGAAGACTATGCAAGCACAATGTTGTTTGCTCACATTTAGTATAAACATCGTCGTCCATCTCCGCTGTGACGTATATAAATAGCACATATATTTAGGCGCAATACTTAACTTCTTCTGGCGGGGCGACATCTAGAGTCTTCTAATTGTATCTCCTTGATATGATGTCTACAACGAGGTTGATATCGAGACTAGGTTGATATCTAGAATTTTCCATAAATAGCTTTGCTACATTTATAGTAGGTGCATTCTTTTGCAACCGAGCTACAAAAGACCACTCGCTTAAATGACGAAATACACGCAAAGCAACAACACAAACTCGGCTATTTATCCGAGCTCAGCCAGGTCGGTCAAAAAATACGCGACCTGAAGGCTAGTGTTGGTAAGTGAAAAAACTGCTCTATTGTGAATTGTTAATGGGAAAGTGGAGAGGGAAATTTTTGCTTCCTTTTATACGTGACTTATATTTTAAAAGAGTATATATATAGTAAAATGAAATTTTACCCGAGTTGAGCGTTCTTTTGTCGCTCGCTTACAAAAAAATGCAGCTAGTATAAATGGTGGTCTGGACATACAACATTCAAAGCGGTCTGGACATACAACATTGCAAGTTGATAAAAGCGTTGTAAAATAATAATATATCTCATTCCCATAGAATTTGTTTTGATAACTTTTGATTTTGAATTTTTAGCAAAAGTCATTATAAACAATTTATGAGATTGCATGCAATACAAAGCATTAGATTTAATTGACAATATTCAAACTACATACATAACATAGCCCTAAAAATTTTACAGCGAAAGTACAAATTTGAGATCGATTTTAAGAGGCCGTTATTAAAATACCCACATACACACATATATTACTCTTCAATTTCAAATCAGGCCTATTACATGCGATCCACGCTTTTCATTTTCAATCTCATAAATTGTTTATAACGACTTTTGCTAAAATTTTTAAATCAAAAGTTAACAAAACAAGTTCTACGGGACTGAGAAATATTATTTTCTAATTTTAGTCCATTTATAAAAGCGTGGTACATTAAAAAGTTTTTTTTTAAATTTATTTTATACTTTTTAGTCTTGTCTGTATAAAATTTTGCAATAGATACTCAAATAATTGAACTTGCAGTGAAAACAGAGAACGTTTAATACGGAGAAGCAGCAACACGCTACTCGTTGGTATTTTGTAATAGATCAGAAATCCTCTAGAAGTTCACCACGTTAAATTTTTAACAACGATTGCTCTAGAAGTTCACCATTTTTTAACAGCGTAAGCGCAGAGCGGCAAAAAATAACAGAATTTGAATAAATTAGCAATTGTGAAATGTTATTTATTTTTGCGCACGTTTATATCTATCAACAAAATGAATTTGATAGTTATTTTAATGCCCCTTTCATTGAATTAAATCGAAAACCTTTTTTAATTGTTACAAACAAATTCTGGATAAATTTTGGGAAAACGTTATTTTCATAAAAATTCCAATTAATAAACATAAATTTGCGAAAATTTTGTAAACCATATTTTCGTCACCAATTAGTAAATTCGTCATTAAAAAAATTTTAAACACGCTAAGAAACAAGCGCATAAAAATGTTTGTAAATACATATGTATATGTACATACCTACATATGTAGATGCATTTATATGTATGTACTTATGCAAATAAACAAATGCTGCGCGCGGTTAAAATTGTTTCGTTATTTTTTTTGTATAAAAA
>NW_023473833.1:0-3653 GCF_013731165.1 Rhagoletis pomonella
AGAGACATACCACATTAAGTAAGTGAATTTGCATTGTCTTTTTATAAGTATGAAGATTCAACGATTGTCTGTCTGACTGCCAAAGAAGATGAAAATCTATTTCCTCCGACAGCAAAACTTTGCGTTGTGTCCTGGTTCGCCAACATTTCTATTTGATGGTAGCAAATACCCGGCATACTTCGACAGTAAACTTTACTAGATCTTTTCATTTTGATACCCATATTGCAATATGACCTCTTCCTTTGACAGTCACATAGCGATATCTACTTTATTTTGTCAATTAACTTAAGCTGAAACTTTCAATCAGATGGCAAGTTCCTAATTTTTCTTCATTTTATATATTAAGTTAGATATCTAGCAATACATCGATTCCGTGCATTAGTTTTCGAGGCATGTGATGCACGTACAAACATACAAACAGACACCATATTAATTTTTCTTTAATATCTATAATATGTACGGGTAAATAAACTGAAGTGGTCAAAGAGTTGCGAAAATTTCTGTCGATGCAGTTTAGATGAGAAAATATCTTTTCTGACTCTCCCTTCATCTTTGGTGCCCTTCTTGATTAAAGTTTATATGCGATATAAAGTTATAGGCTCATTTTGAGGTCCGCTGTATCGTTCTGTCGCCCTGGTGGTATAACTTCCTACCTTTTATTAAATATGATATGATCGTATACAATAGTCGAAGGGTAGCCTTTCTCATCACTTGAAAGACACTCGTTGAATTTGGCAAATTTTTTTTTTTTTGTCTTTCTGACTCTAAGTACACGCAAAAGTGTTACCTTTAATTTACTAATACTAATTTCGAAATTGAGCCAAACCAGACAAGGAAGTGTTTCTGTAGACTCCAAGATTCCAGAATTACCACCCACCGCTCAAACATTTTAGGTCTCCTTACTGAATACCACTCAGCAAGAGGATATAGGACCGCTAGGCGAAACTACGCCCAGTTTGATAGGAAAAAATATAAAAGTAAATATAATTAAAAAACCCTCTACTGCGGCATATGACTAGAATTATATTACGTAGCATCCGAAATGACGCCTGCTGAAAGCATAGCTACCTCCAAGATACGTCAGAAGGCATGAATTGGAGGCATACATCGATAGTTTACACTGCAACCGACATTGTATCGACGAACCACTACACCCGTTCAATGCGTAAGGCGAAATAATATTGTAGTTTTCGACCGGTGGTCCTTGACCTAGTCTTTCAACCGTTCAATCTCTTCATTCAAAAATATATTTACATATGTACATATTTCAATTCCATTTTCCAATTAAGTTCTCAACTACAAATCTCAAGTTTATTGTGATCTTGATGCTTGAAACAATTGACCATTACCTTCAATGCTCACCAAAATCTGCGCATACATATGGAGCCACTAATGAGTGAGCCAATTAATTTGAAAATATTTCCCCAGCATAGGCCTTGACAATTACTTGGCTTGCCTGACAACCAATGCATAGGTGGTGTGGCACAATCCACCTTAAACCTTTTTTGTTTTAAAGCATCAAAATCTTAATATGATCTTCTGAATTTACAGAGCATTCAAAGTTACAGGTCAATTTGACATTTGAACAAGTCGGTTAATGATAAAATTGCTAATTTGCATACATCCACGCCGACAAGGATATCAGCTGACCTTGGCAAATACGAATAAGTCAATCAGTGGCAGCTAATTCTTAAAATAATCATCAGAAATATGTCAGTAAATTAGCGATGGGAATAAACAAAACAGCAACAAACATACTACATAGCAAAGTATTTTTTGCTTACATACTTGACAATATGTACATTCATTAGGGTGGTTCAAAAAGAGAATAGTCGGAATTTTAACCCTCTAGGATCTGTTCTATATCGAAAAAAAATATTAAAAGTAATTTTTTTTTGTGAAATCAAAAAATATTTAGAGGTTGCTTAAAATTTTTTTTTTTTTGTGAAATAAAAAAATATTTAGAGGTCGCTGGAAGCGCTCAAAGTTTTCCATGTAATTTATATGGGAAAAAAACAATTTCCTTAGAAATGGTATAGAAATCTTGAAAATCAATATTTTTCGAACGAACGAAAAATTAGTTGCTCTTCAGGAGACTTTCAAAAGTAATACCCAATTGTTTGCTTATCCATTTCTTAATACTAAAGATTGTTTATTGGTCCCCCATTACATTTTTAGAGGTTTTTGGCGGACCTATAAATTATAGTTACTATGAAAAAATGGTTAAAGAAACAATTGGGTATTTTTATTGGAAATCGCCTGCAGAGAAACAAAATTTTCCGATCGAAAAATATTGATTGCTATACAATTTCTACGAAATTTTTTTTTTCATAAAAAATATATGGAAACGGTGAGCGCTTTGAGGGACCTCTAAATATTTTTTTGTTTCAAAAAAAAAATTGGTTTGTATTTTTTCGCTATGGAGGAATCCTAGTGAGTAAGGCCATAAAAATTCCGACTTTACTTTTTCACATGCTTTTTTAGGACCACCCTAATGTCAATAAGTATGTACATATGTATTTGAACTATGTTACTGAACACTGACTAGAACGCTACACACGATTAACTAAATTCAATTAATGGGCCGGGTCAGGCTCGCAAACAAACAATAGGATTATCCATGGCAATAAATCAGGCATTGGAATGAAAACGCGAAGAAAAAGCGAAAATGGCAAACGAGCAACAATGTATGAACAAGTTAATATAAGTACATACATACAAACAACACTACATACATAAATAAATAAATACAAATGTACGTATGAGCTGGTCAGTATACTATGTATACATACATATGTATGTATGTATGCTATGCCAGTGCGGGTGCCCATGCGCCAAGGGAATTGATAAAAAATCGCATATCGTAAATTCGCCAAAGATGCAACAACACACACGAAAAGCGAAAACAACAACAACATAACTAACAACAATAAAAAATGTAAGCAGCTGCTGCTACTGCTTCTGCTTCTGCAACTAAAGTAATCAATCAGTTGCAAATGCAGCTAACAAATTGTATAACAGCTGAGCATTCTACAAAATTACTTAGAATGAAAATGCATAAGTTGCAATGGAATTGGATGACTATTTTCATCTCTAATCTTTTGCCGCTTCTCAATGTGGAGACTTCGGTACGGTGGTGTACGGCACTCAATTGCGCTGGGATTGGAAGCAGCCCAACGGTGACTGGAATGAGCTGTGCTCATCGTTTGATGGTATAAAAAGGGCGTCACTCTGGAGATGCATCCACACAAACGCAGTGTCCGTGGGTCGGGTCGCTTTGTTCAAATTTAAACATTTTCCATTCGTTTTGGGCGAATAATAGTTGCGTATACGCCGTGTAGTTTGCGTTACAGTGGGAAGTGCATAGTGTGAATGCGCACAAAATTTTGAAAATTGGAAAAGTTTTGGCGTGCCTGGGTATCTAAGAAAAGAAAAAAGTTTTATAAGAAAAGCGGAGTCTTAGACTTTTAGAAAAAAATTTTAATAAATTTTTAATAAACTCGTACGAGTAATTGAGAAAAGAGAGCAATCTTACTTTAATTAAGACGAGAGTTGTGCATTAAATCGCATTTCTTTGAAAAACGTATTAATATGTTGAAGATATTTAATTACTTTGGTAAGTTCAAGTAAAAACAATAATAAGAAAATTATCC
>NW_023473834.1:0-3653 GCF_013731165.1 Rhagoletis pomonella
TTTTTCGATTTTTTTCTTGTGGTTGGTTTCGACGACTTTAAAATTTCAGATTTTATTGAACTTTCTTCGCTGGTTTTCATAATAAAATCCTGAGGGGTTGAGTTTTCATCCATGTGAGTGTTACTTTCAAGAGTAAGTGGTTCTTCATCACTTTCTCTTTCCTAAAAGGCATATATAATTGTACATAATTATTTTTGAATTATGGAGTAATGCATAAAGTATATGTATATATTTACTTTAATATCGATTGACAGAGAGTCCTTTCCAACTCCAACCCATTCAAACAACTTTTTATCATCTCCGGATTCTACTTTCCAGTAATTCATACGCAGTGTAGTATCAGCCTCTTGAGCCTTTCTTATAAACACATATGCTTCTTTGAGTTTTGCAGCACAGCTATAACAAAAATGTTCATATATTCTCAAGGACGGACCATTCATTTCAAATTCCTTGTTTAAAAGTAAATTCAACTGGGTACAGAGCTGGAAGCATTCTGCATACGACAACTTCTCATTTATATCTTCTACAGGAAGATTCCAATTTAATAGCGGCACTGAGTCCTCCACTCTCAAACAAACTCGACACATGTTTCGCAACGATTCCATAGCCGGACATAATAATGTTCAATAAGATGAAATAATAGGAATGTATGTGTTTATAAGTTTCGCAATGATATTTAATAAAGTATCAATAAAAACATTTAGAGATTAGCACATGGAAAACCAATTACGTAGAAGAGATTCATCGACTTTTTCGATTACTGTGCTAAAAGTATGTTCACATATCAATATTTTCTCAATCAAAGCTCGTGTTTTAATCACCCCGTTTACACAGACAAATCTCAGATTATTAGCCGTCAAATTTGTTGTGCTTGTTAGGTCGGTGTTATGCAGACAAACTTTTGTTTGCCAAATTAAATGGCGGCTGCTTAGTTTGCTCGGAGGTGGTTATGTCGAGTTTGGCACAGGGTTGCACGTTCATTATGGTTTTCATGGCTATTGCCAACACGAAATGAGAATTTCAGATGTACATAACGCGCAAAATTTAAAATTTTTGTATATGGCAACACCGCATTTGCTGCAGTTTGACCAAACAAAATTAGTTTGCTGTGAGAGTCGCCAAACTCGCTCTCTCCGAGTTTGCTGCAACAACAATTGCACGCAGTTTGCCAAACAAAATTTCTGCATAACACCGACCTTATTCTCACATCTCAAGGAAATGTTATGTTTCTTCTCTGTGCCACCGTGATCACGTTTTTTCTGCTATAATAAGCAATATAAATATATATTAACTTAACATTTTATTAAAAATACCTTTACAAACCTCTTTTCCTTGCTAGCGTCCATTTTTGTTTACTTTTACATTTGGCATTTCTCCTCTTTTTCGCAAAAACAATCGATAAAACTAGGATGGACACCGAAAAGTTATCGGTTAAATCTGAGATTATTTAATAATTACAGATTAACAAGGGAAGAATTTTATATGGCTAATCTCTTGTTATAATTACAGATTAGTGTGTTAAGCTCGAAAATGAGGCTAATCTACTTATATGTGAACCTAGTATAAGGTCGGTGTTACAGTGCTACGAACATGTGCGCGAGCATGCTAGGCTTGCCGTGCATGTTCGTCGTTTGTGGGGCGGCTCACGAGCCTGCTCGCAAAAAATAAATTGATTTTCACCGAATATGCTCGTCGTTTGTGGCGTGGTTTGTGAGCATTGCATTCGAAACAAAAACAACAACCTAATTTTGTGTTGATGCTTGCACTGTGCTCATCGGCGGATAATTGCAGCCAAGCTATGTACGTTGATGAATTTTTGATAAATGAGACAAAATCAAATAACGTTGATTACAAAAAGGAACAACTCGTTATAATTGCAGCGAAAGTGCGCAACAGGGGAGTGCCTTCTCTTTTCATCCAATCTAAAAATGTACTAGGGCAAAAGAGAAGAAACGCCCCTGTTGCGCATTGCTTTCGCTACAATTATAACGAGTTGTCCCTTCTTGTTATCAACGTTCTTTGGTTTTACGATCGGATTGGGTACGGTTTAGCCACTGAACCCCCCTTTGTTTGCACCGCTACTGAATTCGATAAACTGTCAGTTTTCACACAATTTAAAATGTACATGTGTATTTAAAAATTTCATGAAAATTATTTTGCTAGCGTCATGTTGCAAGCTTTTTCACAGCTTGAACAGACTTTGCTGAGTAAACGTTGTGGAATTTCACATTTATTTCACAGAATAAAATTCTATATGCAATTTGACAGCTTTTTCACGTGAAACAGGAACAGAATACTATGCTTTAATCTTAAATAAATAAATTGTATGCTTTCAGAATGCTTTTTGTATTTTAAATTTATTTGGTAGGTTGCAAACGATTTTGGTCGGATTTGGGAAGAAAATTGGTAGGCAAAAAAATTGCTATTGGCAACGCTGTCCAGGAGTATACACCCTGCTGCAAAATTTAGAGACAGTCTGACAAAACCCTAGTTCCGAACTACATACATATGTATATTAGAACTATCTCTGAACTAATGCAAAATGGATGCAGAGCGGGAGAGTTGAAACTTGCGGTGTAAATGTGCAAATGCTCACTACTCGTACAATACGAAAGTAGTTCAGCGAGAAGACCTTCCACTCAAGCATTGTTGGTCGCGATTTCAAATCGCGGTGAAGGTAGTTGTGAATTATCGAATTGAATTTAAACTGTTGCGAGCAGCTTACAATATTTTTTATAAAGCATGTAACAAAAATGGAATCTGTAACAGAAAAGCAGAAAACTAAAAAAATATCCAAAAACCAAATCTAAAAAACGGTTTCTCTGCCAAAAACGGAACTAGTTAAAACCTAGTTGCAAAGTAATACACTGGACGACAATTAGTTGCGTTTTTTTACTCATTTCCAGTAAAATCCAGTAAAAGTTTTTACGAATTTTCATGTTTTGGCGTTTTCGTACGCAAAAACTTGCAAAGTAGGGGAAATTGAGAGCGAAAAATGACAGTTGAAGTTGCAAATTTTTACTGGATTTTACTGGATAAATTTTTACTTGTAAGAATTTGCCAGTACGAAAAACAGCTGATCGCATGTTGCTGGATGAAATTTAAACTAATAAGGAAACTGTTTGTGGGTTTTTATTGTCGAGTTTCACAAAATAAACCTATTTAAATATAAAATATATTGTTTTATTAGGAATTTGCTGCGAATAAACAACAAATTTATCAGCTGTTCATGAAACTTGCAAATTATTACTGGAAAAGCGTTCACGTACTTTTTTGCAAATTTTTTTATGAGAGCGAATTCTTAGAAATAAAGTTACTGGAGAGTTGCTGGCAAGTTACTGGATAATTTGTAAAAAAAACACAACTATTGTCACCGCCAATGACATCGCCGTGTAAAACTGGACAGTTGAAAACTTTGCTTGGGTATTAAGCTAGAACTAGTCATTTTCGCAAAAGGTCTAGTTCTATGCGTGTTCTGAGCTAGTCAGATTTTCTACAAGGTACATATCTACATACATACATACATATGTACATAAAACACACATTAAAAAAATAGTGAAAGACAAGATTGAGTTCCGTGGATTTTCGTTCATATGTTCAACAAAATAATATATCTATATTTTGAATGGATTCAATAAATATCTGCCGAGCGT
>NW_023473835.1:0-3652 GCF_013731165.1 Rhagoletis pomonella
GCATTATTTTATGTTACTTACCGGAATTAGTGAAAGTGGGTTTTGTTGAATTGGACCCTTCGAACAGTGTGTTATTAATACTATGACAGAGAACACGCAGTATACGTCGCATGGATATGCGGATATTCACCTAATTTGCGGTGAAGCTTGCTGTAATGCCAGAGCTGCTCAAAGACTTTATGCAGAGCGATACCACCCAATCGTCGGCATCCGGGTCGCGAAGTATTCGCCCGGACACATAGAGAAATATATGAAGGTAAGTGATTTTTACACCTTTCTTGTTTGCTTGCTTCTTAACTATCATTTTTCACTTTTTTAAGGTCGCTTACCTGGAAGGCGTGGCGGCGAAACAGGACGTCCTGCAACGGTACATGTTGAAGTTGTGTTAGAGAAAGTGGAACTAGGTCCATAGTCTTCAGTGAGAATGATGGAAAGACGGACGGGAATACCAAAAACTACAGTTGACAAAGCTTTAAAAGACCATCGATTTCATCCCTACCACATTCAACGTGTTCAGGCTCTATAAGAAGGAGATTACCTGTCGAGGGTTAGATTTTGCCGTGAAAAGTTGCGAATGCATGAATCAGACCCCAACTTTTTTAATAAAATAATTTGTAGCGTTGAATCATCATGCAAACGTGTTATTTTAATTTACATAACCTTCACAGTTGGCAGATAGACAATCCTCACGAAATGAGAGAAGATCGTTCGTAATACCGGTATAAAATAAATTTATAGTGCTGTATTTTTAATTGTGAGATATTGGGACCTGTGGAACTGCCGACAACGCTCAACTCCCACAGTTATTTAGAGTTCCTTCAGGAACGGCCTCCAACTCTTTTAGAAGAAGTACCCTTAAACCTGCGGCGAAGACTATGGCAGCAAAATTACGGGTACCCTGCTCACTACGGGCGTGAAGTAAGAGCTCATTTAGACGAAACTTATCCTCGCCGATGGATTGGACGATACGGGCCAATCACGTGGGCCGCTCGATCGCCAGACCTGAATCCATTAGATTTTTTCTACTGGGGCTGTCTTAAGGACAAAATTTATTCAAAAACAATTCAAAACGAAGAGCATTTCCGGGAACAAATAAATGGAGCTGCTGCTGAGATAGCCCAATTGAGTTTAAGATCTCTAAAAGCGTCTTTTCTTAAAAGTTGCCGAGCTTGTTTTAGAGTAGAAGGTCGCCAATTTGAGCGTATTTTATCAATAAATGAATAAAAGTTTCTTCAAACAACTCATGTATATTTGTTATAGACTCTAGTCCGAATTCCAGTAAGTAACATAAAATAATGTCAGGAGCAGGTAATAATGTACCTTTGTACTATTTAGCATGTCATTGCTCGGTAACAAGAGCAACTTAAATTGAAATCTATTAAATACATTCTTGTGTGTCTCAGTCCTTTACCCACAAAAGCGGCTATAACTTTTTCTATTCGAAACAGTAAGAGCGGCACCTTTCTGAAATCTTTATTAAAATTTTTTCATGTAATGTAAAGTTATAGCTCAGTAGCACTTTAGTCCTAATTTTATGATGGTTCCTTAATATATTTTAACTACATTGTATTTGAATATGGAGAAGCAACTATCTGGAAGTATTTTACATAAATATTTACTAAGTATAGCCTGGTTTATAGATGCAGTTAAAGAAAATACATGAAAATGCATGATTTTTTTTAAATAAAAAAAATTTTAATATTTCAAAAACGGTGCCACTTTTACCTGAAAATTTTTGAAGTTAAACTTATTTAGCAGCGGTTGGTTGGTTGGGAGTAAATTGGCAAATTCAACGGAAACTGCACACGGAAATGGTGAACGGAAATGATGCAAAGGAAATGGTGCAACGGAAATGGTTGGGGCTGAAACAAGTGCTTCTTGTGTATATGCATATGGTATTAATTTAACAAAAATTTGCTAATAAAAGGTTAAAGAATAACACTTAGAAAAAGACCAATACAAAAATGAAAGTAAAGTTGAATACGTACATAGATAAAGAAAAGGATAAAGGCAAAGGCAAAAATGAAAACATAAACAAAGATGCATAAAGATAAAGGCAAAATGAAGACCAAGGTAAATTTAAACACTTCACTTATATACATATATCAGGCAAAGGTGAATAGGAATATGTAGATGAAGAAAATAATAAATATACAAGTAAAGACAAAGAGGAGGATGAGGATCCCGATCAAAGTAAAGATGAAGATAGGGGAATAAAGATTAAAATAAAGGTAATTAAAGAGGAAAGGAGAGAGACACAGAGACTCAATCTGGGAACTATTTTGGGATTTTAGAGATTTTCGCGATTCTCGAGACTTATCGATAAAATAGTCGATATTTTTATCGGTTTTGTTATCGATATTTTTATGGATTTTGTTATCGATATTGTTATCAATTTTGCTATCAATATTTTCGGAACTTATCGATATAATATTCGAGATTTTTATCGATTTTGTTATCGGTATTTTTATCGATTTGTTATCGATTTTGTAATCGATATTTTCAACTATTTTGTTAGCGATAGTCTTTACCGATTTTGTTATCGCCATTTTTATCGATGTTGTGATCGATTTTGTTATCGAAATTTATTGATTTGTTTATCGATATTTATCGATTTTGTTATCGATATTTATCGATTTTGTTATCGATATTTATCGATTTTGTTATCGATATTTATATATCTTGTTGTCGATTTTGTTATCGATATTTATCGATTTTATTATGGATATTTCTATCGACTTTGTTATCGAAATTTTTATCGATGGATATGTTTATCAATATTTTTACTAATATATTTATCGATTTTGTTATGGATATTTTTTTTTCGATATATTTATCGAGTTTCTAATAGATTTTGCTACCAATATTAATATCGATTTCGCTATCGACATTTTTATCGAATTTTTCATCGATTTGTGATAAAAATGAAGATAAAGGAAAACAGAATAACATAAATATAATTAGAACGAACAGGGTTAGAGGTAGGGATCTAGATAGAAACAAGTAAGAGCAGCGCTGTCTTCGGCTATGCCGAAGGCTTCATACCTTTCATGAACATCTGCAAATTTTACTTTGACAGATTACTACTTGTGAATACATCTGCATACATCGATAGAGGAGTTCCATACCTATATACAAAATCGTATCTGAACAATCAGAGGTATGGAAGATATACCTTATATTAGCACCAATCTAAGTGATTTTCACTGCTATGTGATCGGTATGTAAACCGGTAACACAATTTATTGGGTTTAGTTTCCTACATAAAGGAGATATATGGCAAAAACTGGTATCTGAACAATCAGTGCTATAGGAGATAAAGCTTATACAGCATAGATTTTGACGATTTTCTCAGTAGACTTTTTATTATTATTTATAAAATATCTTACGAAATTTATCGGTTTTAGCTGTTCAAATAAAGGAGTTTTACAGTAAAATCCCATATCTGAACAATCAGATGTATGGAAGATATATGTTATCCTTGTTATTTTCACTGTGAGTATTCTGTTAATAATGAGTGAAAATGGTGCGAAATTACATGTTCCTAGCTGCATAAATGGAGGAGTTATGATAAAAGACCTCATATCTGAACAATCAGTTGTATGGGGGCTGCAGGTTATAGTGACCCGATCTTTGTTATTTTCACTGTAAG
>NW_023473836.1:0-3651 GCF_013731165.1 Rhagoletis pomonella
TTTTTTTTACTATTCGTACAAAGATTTAAATTTGGATTTATATGGTTGTTTTTATAGAACGAGCAACACTTTTATAAAAAAATAATGAACATTAAATCAACAAAAGAAACATTGTCAAATGTCACACTCCTATTATTTTGACCACAGTTGTACTTGTAAGAGGGAAGTTAAGGCCTAGTGTAAGCTCCAACCGACCGACAATTGGGGTTTCATTAAGCTACGATTTCGAGTGTCAATTAAAAATCGTGAGTATGCTGGGTTTGTCTACTCGACTAGGCTCACGACTTGTCCAAACCTTGAACTAGTTTATTGAAATTTTTCTAATTTCGCCTTGATCACGTTGATTTTAAATAATTTTTTTGTTTAGGGTATCACGTATTTTCTTCTAAACAAAAAAAATCTCACACACTTTGTATCCGTGAAAAATTGTTGGTTAAGTTTAACCTCACAGCTTGACGTTTGATAACTTCTTCTTCTCTACTTCTTTGTAATACATATCTTTGTATGAAAATGCATCCCGTATGGTAAAAGTGGAAAAATTTTTATGTTTGATAGCAACTCCGTGGGTTGTAATTTCGCCAGAAAAAAAATCAAAAGTCAATTTGAAGATAATTGAGCAATAAAACTGCATTCTCGGACTTTTTTAGTTCTGATTAAAAAAATGTATGCTTTGATGCAATTTTGTTGAAATCTGTAAATTTTTTTTACTTTTCGTACAAAAATTTAAATTTGGATTTATATGGTTGTTTTTATAAAACGAGCTATACTTTTATAAAAAATTAATGAACATTAAATCAACATAAGAAACATTGTCAAATGTCGCACTCCTATTATTTTGATCACAGGTGTACTTGTAAGTGTGAAGTTAAGGCCTACTGTAAGCTCCAACCGACCGAAAATTGGGGTTTCATTAAGCTACGATTTCGAGTGTCAATTAAAAATCCTGAGTATGCTGGGTTTGTCTACTCGACTAGGCTCACGACTTGTCCAAATCTTGAACTAGTTTATTAAAATTGTTCTAATTTCGCCTTGATCGCGTTGATTTTAAATAATTTTTTTGTTAGGGTATCACGTATTTTTTTCTAAACAAAAAAAAAATGCCACACACTTTGTATCCGTGAAAAATTGTTGAAACTTCAAATTTTTCATAGAAACGTTTATTAAAAATTTTGCAATCTAGATAAAACTTTGCAGAATTTTGATATTTGTACAAAATTTTAAACTTGGATTTGTATGTTACAAAATACAAACATTAAAAAATACAAAAAAAATAGCATAAACTTTGGAAAATGTCGAGTCCCTGTCTCAGTAAAAAGCCTTCTATTTTCATATTATAGATTTGTTATATTTTTGCAATACTTGAATACTAAAATTGAAACATTTGAACCGAACCGAACCACGGTTCAGGGATACTCATGAACCGGTTCTTTTACCGGTACAAACTTTATCTGAGTGGTTCGAACCAATGAACCGAACCGCACCGATATTTGGAGTGGTTTGCAGCCATGAATCATAAATACAAGATCACGCAAGAACGCGACGTTGTAATTGTAACTGGTTTTGAGAAAATAGTTTGCGAAAGCGGGTTCGTCAACTGAGCATTTGTTTACATCGCAAGCACCACTATTTTACACTTTTCTTTAACTAAGGAGTTAATTCAACATGAAAACACGTTTTACAGCGTTTTAATGATTACTTTTACCCAAATTGTATGTTTAAAGTGGCTGACAATAATTTTGGTTTTCTTTATTTTCTTTGCCTTGTTTACTTTTCTTTCGTTTTCCAGTGAAACAAACATGGCGAAGAACCCGTTCAAAAAATCGACTTTTTTCACTCTTGTTCTTGCGTGATCTTGTGCGGTTCGTTCATGGTTTGCAGCCCTGCTTTTAAGTACCTATTCGACACTTAATACTGAGTACTTTGAATCGATCCTGAGTACTTGTATCAAAGTTATGATTGGAACAGAGTATTTTTGATTACAGCGTACTTTCCAGTTCTTTTAAGTTCTGAGAGGTAATAGTAGTAGAGCGAACACAAGCCTGCCATGTATTTTGTTGTTGCTTTTGAAACCTAGAATGTCAAAACAGAAAGAAATTTAAACACGTTCGACCAATCAAAAGCAAGCACAAAGGATGCTAATATATGTGTATGTGAATGTGTATATGGACGTAGCAAAG
This sequence comes from Rhagoletis pomonella, assembly GCF_013731165.1. Classification (NCBI taxonomy): domain Eukaryota; kingdom Metazoa; phylum Arthropoda; class Insecta; order Diptera; family Tephritidae; genus Rhagoletis; species Rhagoletis pomonella. Next base: position 2,178 of record NW_023473836.1, read on the forward strand.
TTTTACAGTTCAGATTTTTCACGAAATAGAAAAAAATCAAAACTGCTGTCCTGCTGCTACTACCTTGGTTTTGAGTTCTTTTAAGTTCTGAGGGTCAATTTCAATTCTACGTTATTGCGAAGTGATAAAAATAACTCTTTTATACCACATTTATTTCGGTGTTAATTTTATACTTTTCACTTCACTTCACGATAACGCAGAACAGGAATTGACCCTTTGAGTACTTCAGAGTTTTTTTGTGAGTACTAAGCATTTTAAAGTACTCAGTATCGATACTTCAAAAACATGGTCGTCGCCAGGATCGAATTTAGGGGGGGACCCGACATATACAAAAAATCCCAAAATTTTCATCTTTACACATTCATGTTTCTGGCATGCGGGGGACGATATGTACTTGCCGATTTGTTTTAAAAAAATTATTTAAAAAGCAGACGTCTCGGTTGCTCAGCAAACCGGTTAACCGTTTCTGCAATTATTTCACATTGATTCTCTAAAACAAATTTTCGATGTATTCTTAAAATGCATAAGTCTAAAGGTAAATTTTATAGAATATTAAACTAACAATTTATTAAAACTAGTAGTAACCCCCGAAATACGAGTGAGTACCCCCCGATACAAGTAACTACAAGTAATTACTCCATATTTTCTTCAAGTACTGAGTACCTTTTTACTCGAACTCTTCCCGCAAGTACTTAGGTGGGTATCGAGTACGCGATTAAAGTATTACTTGCTTTTCCAAAACTTCTGAATTTCGGTTCTGACAATATATGAATCATGCTGTTGTGGTTTTTGCACCACGTTAAGTTGGCTAATAAAGAAAGTGTCAATTCCTGCTTTCCCGTACTAGTCAATAATTAAAATTTTGCAAGATACAAACTTGTGGCTACTTTTTCGGTAACTTTTGGTCGGAGAGTACTCGAACCGATTCTGCTTTTCTTCACATGACATAAGTATTTACAATGAGTTCGATATGAGTAAGTATCGAGTACTTCTCTCGGATACATTTGTGGCATCGATACTTTTCTTCAATATTTTTAAAGAGTACAGGTATCGAGTACAAGGTCGTGTCGCTATGTATTGCTAGACACCTGATGACCCAGGATAATTTTTAAGTTCTTAAAAGACATTACTCTACTCTAAGCTTCGTGCAGTGGGCCATGAGAACACACAATATCTGGTATTAGTCTTAATCTGAAACGCAATAATCATTTAAAATTTGCGCCGTTTATGGTGAAAAGCATTTAATATCACACTTTCAAACTAAAGCTTTCTTAACCCTAGAAGCCTAATCTATTTGGGAGTAACGTAAGGCCTTAACATACCCCTTAGAGGCTTATGTACTTAAAAGATAACTTGTGAGGTAAAATATACTTAGACCTGCCTTACTTTTTAAAGAATATTGAAGTTGTGAGTTTGACTAATAATAAAACATAGTTTTATTAATAAAAACTATAACCACATTTATTTAAAACAA
>NW_023473837.1:0-3651 GCF_013731165.1 Rhagoletis pomonella
GGTGTTCACGCAGGGGTGCGTGTGAAATGCATGGCAACGCAGGGATGAACTTTTAAGCATAAGTCGCTTAAACAGCGCGCCCCCTTTGCACGAGTGCAAGGCTCACGCGAAGTAGATCCATAGCCTGGATTGCCACATCCACCTGCGTGCGTACTTCTGCTCGTTGCGGCTTCCGAGTGTCCGAGTTCCTTTTCTGCGGAGTTTTCACCTGTCGATGGCGTGCGTTTGGTAGCGGCTTCTGCGGAGTTTTCACCTGTCGATGGCGTGCGTTTGGTAGCGGCTTCTGTGGAGTTTTCACCTGTCGATGACGTGCGTTTGTTTGCGGCTTACGCGCTTCTCTCTTCTCGACTGGTGGTGTGGTGCGATGAAGAAGCGTGTGATGCATTTTTTTGCAATGCTTGCACGTGTTTCGTGAACCGCAGTATCTTGGGTCACCTGTGTACGGGCCAGGCAGTTTCTGCAATATTTAAAATCGCGGGCAACCCGAATACGCTGCTCCACGTCCATGGCCAGGAAGAGCTTACAGAAGCGCAGCGCGTGAAAGCGGTAGCACAGCACGCACTGATGGACGTCAGGATCTCGGCGATTTCGAAATGATCTGTAAATGTATTAAATGTTAATGAAGTATTAACTTAGAGCGACGATGTAGCGCATAATATGTTGGCTTGAATATGCTGATCTTGCAGCTCGGAATGGATTGGTAATGGGCACAACTTTACTATTGGTCGCGTAAAAATTCCGTTTTCCATCTTTACGTCAGCAACCCGAACCATATTGTCCGACCCATGGTATACCCTCTCTATTCTACCTAATCGCCATTAATTTGGTGGAGTTAGCTCATTTTTTATAACAACGAAATCGCCTACTTTAAGGTTCTCTTGTGGGAATTTCCATTTGTATCTTTGGTGGAGCTCTTTCAAATACTCATCTTTCCAGTGTTGGCTGAATTGGTGGTGTAGTATTTTGAGCTTTTCCATCGATTTTGAAGGGAGAGGTTGTCAATAATTTGGGGCTCTGGGGGGGCCAGCAATGGCGCACCCCGCAGGAAGTGACCTGGTGTCAGAGCTAGTAACTCTTGGGGATTATCCGACATAGGCGAGAGCGGTCGAGAGTTCAACACGGCTTCGATGCGAGCCAGTAAGGTAGCCAGTTCCTCAAAACTAAAATGGTGACTTCCAGCAATTCGTTTAAAGTGCAGTTTGAAACTTTTTACCGCCGCCTCCCAGAGGCCGCCCATGTGAGGAGCGCTGGGTGGCAAGAAGTTCCATTCAAAGCCATGCAGAGTATATTTGGATCGCATATCGTCGGAAGTTTCATTGAGGAAAGTTTTAAAATCCTTTTGGAAGGCTCGATTGGCGCCGATAAAGTTTTTTCCGTTGTCGGAAAAGAGGCGTTGTGGCAGACCACGCCTTCCGACGAAGCGGGAGAAAGCTGCTTGAAATGCTTTGGTCGATAGGTCTGAACAAGGCTCAAGATGGATTGCTTTGGTTGAAAAACATATGAAGACGCAGACGTAGCCTTTTAGCATTGGCGATTTTCGAAGGAGCGAAGATTTAATGTCGAAAGGACCTGCAAAGTCTAGTCCCGTGTATGTAAATGGTAGTGAGAAACTGGAACGTTCTGGCGGTAGCGCTGACATGATTTGCGATGGAGCGTTCTGCTTGAATATTGTGCATGTTTTGCAGCTGCGTATGCACGATTTTACTTTCGATTTTAAGCGAGGAATGAAATATTCCTGCCTAGCAGTTCTGACCATAAGTTGATGTTCCGCATGCATCAATAGGTCATGTAAAAATTTAAGAAACAAATAACAGAATCGGGAAGACTCTGGAAGAATGATTGGGTGCCTCTCATTGTACGTTAGAAATGAGTTTGTCAAACGGCCGTTTACTCGAAGAAGTCCGTTGGAGTCCATAAATGGATTTAACGTTAAAAGAGAGCTCTTTTTGGAAAGTGGCTGTCTGATTGAAAGTTGCGAATAGTCATTAGGGTAGTGCCTTTCTTGAGCTCGTTTTATAAGGTGAATTTTGACCCAATGAATCTCAGATTGAGTGATAACCACAGAGTCATAGTTTATTGTTTGAGTGGACTGTATTGGTTTTGTTCGATGGATGAATCGATACATGTACGAAATCACTCGCAAAGCTTTCGACCAGGATGAGAACCGGTCTAAGAGATCAGGTTCACTTTCCAAAGTGTGAAGAGATTCAACTTTGCGCTCTTCAAGTGCCGCGACATTTTGACGAAATGACAATGGCCATTCGTCGCTAGGCTTGAGTAGCCAATCTGGTCCGTGCCACCAAAGGGATTGGTTTAGCAGTTCTTGTGGCCTGCAACCGCGGGACCCTAGGTATGCAGGGTTGTTATTCGTGGATACGTGGCGCCACTTTAGATTTCCAACATTCTTAATAATCTCAGATGTGCGGTTTGCCACATACACTTTCCACGTACATGGAGGTTTTTCTAGCCACGAGAGGACTATTGATGAATCGGACCATAGAAAAGTTTCTGTATTCCCTAGTGGAAGCTCATGGATAACATTCTTTATGCATTTTGATAAGAGAACTGCGCCGCACAGCTCCAAGCGTGGCAGGCTTACAGTTTGTAGCGGTGCAACTTTAGTTTTTGAAAAAAGGAGATGTGATGAAACAGCGTCAGTTGATTGTGATCGAAGGTAAATTGATGCACAATATGCCTTTTCAGAGGCATCGCAGAAGCCATGGATTTGGATCTTTCGGGTTGGCGAAAATTCAGTCCATCTTGGAATCTGAATATTTTCGATATTGGGTAAATCGGAGAGAAATTGTTGCCATTTTTGAAGCGAAAGTGGTTTGACACACTCGTCCCACTCAGTACCTTCTAGCCATATCTGTTGCAATAAGATCTTTGCCTGAATGAGAATAGGCGCTAGCCACCCTGCGGGGTCAAAAAGTTTGGAAACAGTTGACAAATTTGTCTCTTTGTAGCACTCGCAGTGGGTCTCGTTGGCTCGATGGTATACGAAAAGAAATCGTTTAAAGCGTTCCTTCGAATGCCAAGAGTTTTAGTAGAACTGGAGTAATCGAACTTTAGGAAATCAGAATCAAGCAAATCTTCGGCAGGGATGCGACTGAGAAGCTCTGGATGATTAGCTGTAATTTTCTTTAGCGGAAAACCAGCTGAGAGCAAACATTGGGTTAGCTGCGACTGAGCTTCTACGCAGGATGGGACATCGTGCCCGCCAGATAGTATGTCATCGACATAGGTTTCCTTTGCTAATATTCTTTGGGCTAGTGGATGGGAATCTTTCGAATCGTCTGCTAATTGATGCAAAGTTCGAATGGCGAGATAAGGCGCGCAATTGACTCCGAATGTAACAGTCTTAAGAGCAAAGTCAGTGAGTTTGTTTTCATCTTTCCTCCGGAATAAAATTCTCTGATATTGCTGATCCTCTTCGTGTAGAAGGATCTCACGGTACATTTTTTGTATGTCACCGTTGAAGACATACTTATATAAACGCCAATTTAAAATAACAAACATAAGATCGGTTTGTAAGGAAGGACCGATATGCAATATATCATTAAGAGCGTTTCCAGAGGAAGTGGGTTTTGAGGCGTTAAACACCACGCGAACTTTAGTTGATGTGCTCTCTGGCTTAACAACAGCGTGGTG
>NW_023473838.1:0-3651 GCF_013731165.1 Rhagoletis pomonella
CGCAACTGTCTTCTCAAATATCATCGGAGTTGTCGTCGCAGATAAATACGCAGCTGGAAAAGCAGGATACCCGTATATCACAGGTCTTATCCCAATTAGAAGCACAGAAGACACATGTAACGTCACAACTGGAAACGCAGGATCTAAAAATTACGCAGTTACAGGAGAAGACGGGAGGCATTGAGACTGAAGTAGATGCAATGAAAGCTCGCCTCTGTGAACTACAACTGAATCGCCCGAATGTTTTAACTAGCGGTTCCAAGGTAAAAGCTCCATCCTTCGATGGCACTGTATCCTTCTCAATATTCAAGCTCCAGTTTGAAACAACAGCAACAACAAACAACTGGGGTACTGCAGACAAAGTAGCTGCATTGGTTGTCTCGTTTAAGGGTTCTGCAGCCGAAGTACTGCAGACAGTTCCAGAAATCGACCGGGGTAACTATGACGCTATAATGGCCGCAATAGAGAGACGTTACGGCAGTGACCACAGGCAACAAATGTTCCAGATGGAATTGATGAATCGCTTTCAGAAGATAAATGAGACACTGCAAGATTACGCAACAGAGATCGAGCGATTGGCGCATTTGGCATATGCGAAAGAAACGGCAGATTTCATAGAAAAGATGAAGTGCCAGGCATTCGTTAGAGGTATACGAGATCCGGAGACGAAACGGGCAGCATACTCAACACCAAAGGGGACGTTTGCTGAAACAATGTCTTTTGCTCTGGCACAGGAGACAGCAGCTCTTCTGAGCAAACCAGTACACAGAGTTCATCGGGTTGATGTTGAAGAGCCCAACTCGCTGGAAGAAACCATAAGGGACGTAATACGAGAGTCCTTATCCCAGATGACACGTCGCGGCAGTTCGGATATTAAGTGCTACAACTGTGGTAAGATTGGGCATATTTCGCGCAATTGTAGTACACCACATAGTCAATCGAAGGCAAACTCGGGTGGAAGGAAGCGAAGCAGTGAGACCGACAATACCGCTCCTGAAGCTCAACAGCCGTTAAACTAAAACGAACCAGCTCTAAGGGGCGTGAGCTGGTTCTCACAACTGACTACTCCACTGTCTCCGTCTCGCAAATTGGACAAAAAAGCAATAATTTTTCGGTGAGGGAAACTGTAAATGGTCGATCCCTGGTGCTTACTTTGGACACAGGTGCGACGAACTCAATCATCCGGTCAGATTTGGTAAGCGGTAATGTGGAACCACTGATTGGTTACAAACTTCAGACGGCTACAGGAGAGAAAGCTACGATTTCCGAAAAGACAGTTTGTAAAGTTTTTATTGGAGCTTTGTCGGTTGTTCACACATTTTTAGTGGCTGAAATCGTAGATGAAGTAATAATTGGCGTGGATTTTATGGTGCTCCATGGTTTTACATTGGATTTGAATAATAGAGTGCTGTTGTGTCAAAACATGGAGATACCTTTGAGTACCGGATATGAGAACAGTGTACAGTTCAGGAAGGTAACCTTAAGTCACCGTCAATGGATTCCGCCAAAATCTGAAGCAGTCATATGGACTAACGTGGAAGGAGGCTGTGGTACGGGCGAAGTGTGTGTTATAGAAGCTGCTGAAGAGACGACAAATGTAATCATTGGAAGAACGTTGGTGAAAATGGGAAAAAGCATGCGGGTTCCAGTGAGGGTACTAAATAATTTCAAGTCACCAGTTATTCTGGATAAAGGTGCTGTAATTGGGAAATGTCAGGCTGCAGAGGCCATAGTAAATTGCGACAGTCCTCAACAGGGAAGCGAAGAATTCCTGGAAGCAAGCAGAAAGACTCCCGACTTTATAAAGACTTGGTTGCATGACGTGAAAGGGCTTTTGTGTGGCATAAGGAACAAGAGGAAGCTTTCCAGCGACTTAAAGAGCTTCTTTGTACTTCGCCTATATTAGCTTATCCGGTTCCGGGAGAAAAGTTCATATTGGATACAGACGCTAGCGCATACGGAATAGGAGGAGTACTATCACAGATTATTAATGGACAGGAAAAAGTGATCGCATACTATAGCAGAGTCCGGGAACTGTTAGCTGTGGTTGAGTGCGTAAAACATTTTCACAAATACCTATATGGACAACGATTCCAGTTAAGAACGGACCATGCAGCTTTGAGATGGCTGCTCCAGTTTAAGCAGACTGAAGGACAAGTTGCACGGTGGATTGAAAGGCTGCAAAATTACGACTTTGAGATTGAACATCGTAAAGGGGAACAACATGGAAATGCTGATGCATTATCACGACGACCCTGTGCTATAGAGTGTAAGCATTGCTCGAAAATCGAGAGATCCGCGGGAATAGTTGATATCAGATTAATGCAATTGCAACCCGATGACGAGTGGGAGTTCAGCGCAATAAGAAGAAGTCAGTTGAACGATGCTGACTTAAAAAGGATCATAGGAGCGAAAGACGCTGGAGAGAGACCATCTAAATCCGGAATGGCGATAGAAAGTCCTGCGGCTAAGGCATATTGGGCGCAGTGGAATAGCCTTAAAATAATTGATGGAGTTCTGCATCGCGTATGGGAAAGCGAGGACGGGAATCATGCTCGCAATTTGAACGTAATTCCTAAATCCAGAATTTCATCTGTGTTAGAGGAATTCCACAATGGACCAAGCGGTGGTCATCTGGGTGTAACTAAAACGCTTGAGAAGATTAAGCAGCGGTTTTACTGGGTGAATTGTAAAGAATCAATTGCCGAATGGATTCGAAATTGTGCGCAGTGTATGGCAGCGAAAGGTCCGAAGACCAGAAGTCGTGGAAGATTACAGCAATATAACGTGGGTGCACCATTCGAGAGGGGCCATGGATGTGGCAGGTCCGAGGCCAAGAGGCCAAAACCATTGCTGATGTTTTTGTGCAGAACTGGGTTGCTCGGTTCGGAGTACCTATGGAGTTACATTCAGATCAAGGAAGAAACTTCGAGTCCGCGGTATTCAGGGAGTTGTGTTGCTTGTTGGGAATTAGGAAAACGCGGACAACACCTTTGCATCCGCAATCGGATGGAATGGTCGAAAGGTTCAACCGCACTCTGGAGGAACACTTACGAAAGGTGGTGGGAAAGTGCCAACGAAATTGGGATAAACACATCCAAATGTTCCTGTTGGCCTATCGCTCAGCTGTACATGAAACTACTGGCCAATCGCCGGCTAGGACACTCTTTGGAAGTGATTTAAGGCTGCCGTGTGATTTAGTATTCGGAAGAGGTGCTGCTCCCACAATGGACGAAGGCAGTCATTGGGAAACGCTGCAGGATGACATGGATAAGTTACACCATCATGTGAGGCTACATACCCAGCTAATGAGTGATAAGATGAAGGATCGGTTTGATCGTGCTGTGAACTCTGAAGGATTTAAGGAAGGTGACTTAGTACTTCTTTATAATCCGCAAAGGAAAAAAGGGATTTCTCCCAAACTTCAAGCATCCTGGGAAGGTCCATACAAGGTGGTTAAAAAGCTAAATGATGTGGTGTATCGTATACGGAAATGTAATACGGGGCAGGCGAAAATCAAAGTAGTTCATCTGGAGAGACTGGCTCCGTTTGGAACGAAGAAATTTATGTCTAATCGGGACGATCAGACTTAAGCGGAGGGCAGTGTGACGAATTTGAAAAGTCGCGATACTACTAGATACTTGTAGAGTT
>NW_023473839.1:0-3650 GCF_013731165.1 Rhagoletis pomonella
GAATACAAATTATGAATAACTCACTATTCAGTGTTTTGTTTACATGTTTGAACGTAAATTTTTCCACTTTGTGAAAATTTTAGTATTTATGGAAACACGAAATGTAAAAATTATGGTCGAAAACATAATAGAAGAAGTGAAAAAGTAAAATACAAATTTTGCAAAGAGTATCAGCGAGTTAAAGATTTTTCGGGCGCAATGTCAAACGAATTGTGTGTAACTTGAAGCATAAGCATCGTTGACGGTGATGTTGACGGTTGCGGTGACGCTGTCGCAATGGATGGTATGTACTTTCACTTTAAGGAACAGCTGATTTTTGTTTGCACACGCAACACCTTCATTGTGGCGTGTCTCTACGGTACGTACGCCACTTCCTTCGCATACTTTTCCGTTATTGACGAACAAGTACCCATTCTGACGGGCTTATTAGAGACTTCAAACTGTTTACTTCGTATGTCCCATGGCACGTATGTCCTATTTATCTCTGCGTACGACGAGCAGTGATCGGAGTTCAAAATTTGTGTGGTAGAATCTGGAAAAAATTGTGGTAGTTTTAAAAAAAATGTGATAGATCTCAGGTTTTGGATCAAACTTTGTACAAAAATTTAAAAAATTATGCAAGATTGCACCTAAATTGCAAACCTTTTAATTACAATCTAAAAAAAATAATTTTATCTTGGCATTCAGCTTTGACTCGACGGCCATTGCGACTCTTCGGGCGGCGCGGCAAAGACGCTATCAGTTGCCTGTCTGTGTTTGTTTTCACCACAAGTAACAAACATAGTCACTAATTGCTAATCTCAAATTTACTCTGGGATTCAGTATTTTAATGTTAAAAAATTAATTAATTTTTGTTTTCAATGGATTTGTATGATATTAAAGCATTTTGGTTTATTTCCTAACGAAATTCTTATTGAACAAATTTCCTCGCCTCATATTCGCGTTTTTCTTTTAATAAAATGAAAAAAATTAACTTTTCTCCATATCTTTATTTTTGAGACCTGTGGCTCGTTTCTGTAACACTTCTCTACCAAAGCGAATTGAGATATGAATTCGCCGCCTTGTTCTCTACTGCTAATGACTATTAGAGAATGACGTATATTCTCTACCAGTAGAGAAATAATCGGTAGAGAAGAGTTACAGAAACTGGCTACTGCTCTTAGCCAGCTGACAAATTAGTAATTTTTTTTTGAGACTAGAGACGTGAGACAGCGTACTGAATACCAAATAGTCTCAAAATCCAAGTTCACCACCAAAAGCCACTAAGGGTATTCATCAAACCTTATAAATGCATTGTAAACCGTATAAACTTATAATTGTGTAAACCTTATAAATGAACTGTCAAAATTTGTATGGCGACTCGTTTACACATTTCTGATAAATTTCTCCACCGATTTCACTTAATAAACTTGACAAACTGAAGCCAATGCAACTCTGTCGCAACTCTAGCTATGTTTTCTTGGGCAATAATCGGCATCCGCATACAAATTTTGCACGCAAATTCAACAACAACGATATGATTCTGATAGAGATCTGGTCCAATTGTTATTCGTTCTGTTTGTTTAGTTTCATTTCATAATTTGGCCGCAAAGTTTGGTAGACGTAACAAATGAATTCATACACAAACAAACATTCTGCCATTGTTTCTTCTAACTTCCTTCAAATAAAAAGCCTTTATGTTATATGTATATTTATTTAATCAGATTCTATCTCCTCTTTATCCTCGTGCTAGTAGTATAAAGTTAGTGATACTGAACTCGATAACCAAAGAAAACACGACTGTTGTCGCATGTGTAAACGAAAAGACAGTGTGGGTCGTTCATGTAACAGAGTGCGTAAACTTATAAGATTATCTGCTTGGTAAAGTTATCGGTTTAGATGAATACCACTACTATTAGTGACTAGAGACCGCTTAGACTGCTTTTACACAGTTCAAGTATTGAATTCAATTCTGCTCGTATGTGGAAGAGATGGGGTGTACACACACAGTACACATGCGTCTGTACCATCAAGTCGTTTCAACTTTCTTGCTTTGCTTTTGGCGTTTTCGTTGCTTCCCATTTAAAGAACTAAAAACTTGAATTCAACAGAAGTGAAACGTGTAAAAGCAAATAGAAAACACAAAAGAGAATGAGCAAGAATTGCTTTCAAATACTTGAATCATGTAAATCGGGTGTTACTGAATGACAGGGTTAGTGACCAGCGTTGCCATTTTAGCCGTTTTCCGGCTAGATTTAGCCGGTTTTGATAGCAACTAGCCGGAGAAAATTCGATCTAGCCGGCAGCCGATTTGTTAGCCGGTTTGTAAAAAAAAAATAGCCGTTTTTACTATTTGCCTAATTTTCAGGTGCAAAAAGTAAACAAGTTGTTCGAAAGCAATAATGCAGACCCAATGAAGATTTTTAATGAACTCAATGTTTTACTTTCGCATCTATGCTCCCTGGTGTTTATTAGCGCGGACACATTTGATCCTATATGCTCCCCGTTGGAACCATACCTTGCTCCATTTCCTCAGTTTTATCACAGTTTTGAAGAGTATTTAAAAACAAAAGTAAGCACAAACGCTTTTGACCACGAAGCCGAGAAAATGGTCGCTATTTTATTATCACTTTAATAAAGGAATTACGCCAACGCCTCCCTACAAATATTGCCACACTAAAAAAAATTTACTTTTTTCGGTTGGAAATGCATTAAGAGTAATTAAACCAAAAGTATTTGTTCAACTACAGCAACAAAAACACAAATATAATGCCGACGAAATAACATCCATAGAGATGCAATGGCAACGGTTAACGTTACATACCTGGAGTAATTTAGACTCAACTGTAAAATTTTGGGCCGAAGTTTATCAATTTCGAAATGCCCTAGTAGAAAACCCTTTTGCTGACCTTTCCAACCTAGTTTTTAGTTTTCTTGTTTTGCCTATAAGTAATGCAGAAGTAGAGCGAATATTTAGTTCAATGAATAAAAACTAAGCAAAGAAATCCAATGTGCGTTAAAACGTTAAACGCTATTTTTTATATAAGATACGGTTTAAAACGTGAAGAAAAATGCTGCCATAATTTTACTGTAGATGACGATCTCTTAAAATTAATGAATTCAGGTGATAGCATTTTGATTCATTTGATGATGAGGAATATACACTCGATATAAATTAATGGTGTTAACTAGTCTTTCGTTTCTTGCGATTTATTTAAATAAAGCATGTGAATTTTCACTAAAACATTTTAGCCGTTTTTTGCCAGAGTCTATGTGAAATTTCACTAAAACATTTTAGCCGTTTTTAGCCGCTTTTTTTTTGCCAATCTAGCCGGTCGGCCCAAAAAGTTCTGGCAACACTGTTAGTGACTAGATATGAGAATGAATTACTGAATCCCAGGGTAAATGTGCCTTAACCAGTGATCGGACTTATACCACATAGTAGTAGATTTGCCACTTTTTTGAGCATCTACCACATCTACCTCTCAAGGTCTGAAATCTACTTTATATTCGCGTGTTCGATTATTTTTATTTTTGCTCGATATAATTTTCTTAATTTTAAGTGCAAAAATTGTCCAACACTAAGCACTATATGGTAACAAGAATAATATAAGCTGTCATCGATTCGCCACTTCTCGTTCGCTATGTTTGAGTTTCGGTCGCTTAAAAAA
>NW_023473840.1:0-3650 GCF_013731165.1 Rhagoletis pomonella
CTCTCCGGCATTTCCGTGCGCAACAGACTGTCATACGTGGCGTTCCAGAGGTCCGGGCCAAGTACAGACCCCTGTGCCGCTCCGCCGGTTATACGTCTCTTTCTCTGACCTTGTGTTGTGTCGTACAAAAGCCAACGGTCTCTGAGGTAGTCCCGGATCATATCTAGCAAGTATGTTGGAACCTTGAATGACCGTTCCAAGGCCTCCAGCATATCGTCCCATCTTGCCGAGTTGAAGGCGTTCTTGACGTCCAGTGTGACTAGCAGCACTATTGGCCGCGCCTGGTGGCAGGCTTCTTCGGCCTTATGTACCGCCTCGACTACTTCGCCAATTGCTCCTATAGTTGAGTGTCCCTTCCTGAAGCCATGTTGTCGGGGTGAAAGGCCTCCCTCGCTTTCTATGGGTGACGTCAAGCGTATTTTGAGCAGACTCTCCATCATTTTGCCTGCTGTGTCTAGCATGCAGAGTGGCCGGAAGGATGAAGGAGAGTTTGGGTCCCCTTTGCCCTTGGGTATAAGCACCAGTCTCGCCTTCTTCCATTGGCTTGGGAAAACCCGGGCCCTAAGGCAGCTGTTGTACATGTTAAGCAGAAGATCAGGGCTCGTTTCCGCTGCTAACCTGATTGCCTCCGCTGGTATGCCATCTGGGCCTGGAGCCTTGCCGGCTTTCATGCTTCGCAGGGCTAGCTTCAGCTCGTCTGTCGAAAACAGTGGTGCCTCGGCTTGCTCCTCGACGAACACTGTGTCGGCTCTTAGTGGGTGTGTGGGAAATAGCGCATCCACTATATTCTTAACTCGGGCCTCATCCATCGCCTGTGATGATGTATGGAACTTTTTCATCACTATTTTGTATCCCTGGCCCCAGGGATCGCGATCCACTTCGTCGCATAGCGCTTTCCAGCAGTTCCGTTTGCTCTTCTGTATCTCGGCCCCAAGTGCTTTCTTTGCGCTTTTGTAGGCTGCTGCTCTGGTCAGCGCCTCGGGTCTACCACGAGCGCGCGTTGCGAGTCTCCGCATTCTATGGCAGGCCCTTCGCAGCTCAGCAATTCGGTCATTCCACCAGTATACCTGCTTTTTACCTGACCATGCTCTCCTCTGTGGCATTGAGGCTTTGCATGCCCGGTGAATGCAGCGCATAGTTTCTTCGACCAGCTTAGTACAAGACTCCCTGTTGTGGATCTCTCCCGTTGTGGGTGAAATGCCTTGGGAATCTGCTAGGAGTGACGTATCGAACTTGCGAACATCGACCCTAGACGGGTTCCATCCTGGTTTCCTGCGAGGGATACTACGTGTTTGCCCTCGCGTGATGTCAGTGACTTGGAAGGTGATGTAGTTGTGGGCGCTACCACTCAGGTCTTCCATCACTCTCCATCCGTCAGCCCTTCGGAGAAGGCTTTCTGAGACTATTATTATTATTATTATTATTATTATTATTATTATTATTATTATTATTATTATTATTATTATTATTATTATTATTATTATTATTTTTTTTTCGTAGGAGAGGGAAATGCTTTATGCACTGGCCGGGGGCGCTAGTCTCTATACTACCTTCCCCGAGTGTGGGACTCCCACCGAAGCGTGTTGGGCTACCCACTAAAACCCAAACTCCCACCGCCCGCGCAAGAATCCCGCATCTGGCACCGCAATTCTGCATGTCTTCAGATGCAGGAGCGCGCTGTTAGAGCCTTGGGGCTGCTCTTTTGTAGGGGCGTTTCATTCGGGTGTCCTCAGTAGACAACCGTCCTCTCGTTTGCAGCGGAGTACGAATTTCACGTATCTCGCAACTGCTTCCCACTTTTCTGCGCTGGAAATCATTATCCCAACTATGTTGTCCGGAGGAGTCTCCGTGTCTTTCTTCCAACATTCTGCGCGAAATCAAGAAGTGTTCGCAGGTGAAGAATGTGTGGTACACGTTATCTTCGACGTTTCCACAGTAGTGACAGAACGGTGAGTCCACCCTTCCCATTCTATGAAGATATTCTCGGAAGTAACCATGACCGGTGAGGAATTGCGTCAGGTAGAAATCGACTTCCCCATGTGGTCTGTTCAGCCATGTTTGAAGGTCGGCTATCAGGGAGTGTGTCCATCGACCTTTTGTGCTCGCGTTCCAGTTTTGTTGCCACTGCTGGATCAGTTGCTCGCGCGCCCTTGCCGCGGCAGCTGCTCGACCTATCTCGGCACTGAGATTGTAAATCTCTTTTCGCTCGTAAGCAAGTAGCTCAATTGGCATGACGCCAGAAATAACTAGAACCGCGTCCGCGGACACTGTACGGTATGCAGAAGCAATGCGTAGTGCCCCTCTGCGCTGTACCGAAGACATTTGAACCCGGTATTTTTTTGACTTTCAATGCGTCAGCCCATATTTCTGCCCCGTACAGGAGCACCGATTGGACCGCTGTCATCAGAAGCTTCCTGCGGCATGGCTTCGGGCCGCCCACGTTTGCCATCAGCCGGCTTAGAGCCGCCGTGCTCTGCGCAGCTTTTTCACATACTCCATGGATGTGTTCCCAGAATGTGAGTTTGCTGTCAAGCTTCACCCCTAGGTATTTTGTAGACCTAGAAGTCGTCACGGGTTGAGGTCCGACCATTATATTTATAATTGTTGGGATCCGTTTCCTGGTGAGGAGCACGATCTCCGTTTTGGCTGTAGCCAATTGCAGACCGTGATCGCTCATCCATCCACTGACGTTGCGCATGACCTGGTTTAGCTTGAGCTGTGCTAGCTGGACATTTCTTGCTGTTATGACGGCTGCCACGTCGTCCGCGAAGGCGACAAGGAAGGCACTCTCCGGCATTTCCGTGCGCAACAGACTGTCATACGTGGCGTTCCAGAGGTCCGGGCCAAGTACAGACCCCTGTGCCGCTCCGCCGGTTATACGTCTCTTTCTCTGACCTTGTGTTGTGTCGTACAAAAGCCAACGGTCTCTGAGGTAGTCCCGGATCATATCTAGCAAGTATGTTGGAACCTTGAATGACCGTTCCAAGGCCTCCAGCATATCGTCCCATCTTGCCGAGTTGAAGGCGTTCTTGACGTCCAGTGTGACTAGCAGCACTATTGGCCGCGCCTGGTGGCAGGCTTCTTCGGCCTTATGTACCGCCTCGACTACTTCGCCAATTGCTCCTATAGTTGAGTGTCCCTTCCTGAAGCCATGTTGTCGGGGTGAAAGGCCTCCCTCGCTTTCTATGGGTGACGTCAAGCGTATTTTGAGCAGACTCTCCATCATTTTGCCTGCTGTGTCTAGCATGCAGAGTGGCCGGAAGGATGAAGGAGAGTTTGGGTCCCCTTTGCCCTTGGGTATAAGCACCAGTCTCGCCTTCTTCCATTGGCTTGGGAAAACCCGGGCCCTAAGGCAGCTGTTGTACATGTTAAGCAGAAGATCAGGGCTCGTTTCCGCTGCTAACCTGATTGCCTCCGCTGGTATGCCATCTGGGCCTGGAGCCTTGCCGGCTTTCATGCTTCGCAGGGCTAGCTTCAGCTCGTCTGTCGAAAACAGTGGTGCCTCGGCTTGCTCCTCGACGAACACTGTGTCGGCTCTTAGTGGGTGTGTGGGAAATAGCGCATCCACTATATTCTTAACTCGGGCCTCATCCATCGCCTGTGATGATGTATGGAACTTTTTCATCACTATTTTGTATCCCTGGCCCCAG
>NW_023473841.1:0-3650 GCF_013731165.1 Rhagoletis pomonella
TTTTTCTGCATACAGCTGACTTCGATAAATAACTGTAACTCTGTAATGCGATGCGAAAGAGAAATGCAATGCGATAGGCAATCGCCACAGCATATACTCTACGACCAATTTGCCTTTCGCATCGCATTAAAGAGTAGGCCCCCTGGGGGCAATGCTGCACATGTTTCCGCAAGGGTTGCAGCATGTCGATTTCTCGTTTTTCGTAACGGAACTACGAACTACGAATTACGAAAGTTCGGGTTCCAGAATAAGGGTGAAAATTTCTTTTACACATTCAGTGCAATGTAGAATAACAATCTATACTAATTATATAAAGAGAAGTCCCTTTTTTTGTAACAGGTAATCTCGCGAACGGCTGGTCCGATTTTCATGAAATTTTGTATACAAATAGCTTTCGGTAACCACCATGTTGTAGGCTAAAAAAATTTTACTTTTTTTCGGGTAGGTGCACCAAGGACCGGTCTATTCGAAAAAATCTTATTATAGTCCGATTTGCTTAAAATTTAGTACGTAAGTAGTTTGTTAGCATATATGACCCATTTTTTCCGGGAAGTGGTCCAGGGACCGATCTATTCGAAAAAATCGAATTTACGGTCCGATTTGCTTAAAATTCGGTGCGCAGATAGCTTTTTAGCATGTATTAGCATATGTGATCAATTTTTTCGGAGAAGTAGACCAGGGACCGATCTATTCCAAAAAATCGCATTTATGGTCCGATTTGCTTAAAATTCGGTACGTAAGTAGTTTTTTAGCATATATTAGGATATATGGTCCATTTTTTCCGAGAAGTGGACCAGGGACTGATCTATTCGAAAAAATCTTTTTTACGGTCCGATTTGCTTAAAATTCGGTACGTAGGTAGCTTTTTAGCATATATTAGCATATATGATCCTTTTTGTCCGAGAAGTGGACCAGGGACCGATCGCTCGAGAGCGGCTGAACCGATTTTTTTGAAACTGCCACCTGCCGCACGTTTCCCAAGGATGGTTTTAGGGTGAAAAAGAAATGTAAAGGGGCGTGGCACTTCCCATACAAACCGAATTTCTCATGCTACATATCTCTGAAAGTGTGCATGGTAGAGTTTTGGAAATTGGTATGGAGATATACGAAATCAATCGCATATCCTTGGAGAAAAATTTTAGCTATAGTAAAAAGGGGTGTGACATCTCCCATACAAAATTTTTCATACTGCTTATCTCTGGAAATTTTTTGGTAGAGTTCTAGAGTTTTGTATGGAGATGTACGAAATAAATCGCATACTCTTGCAGAAAAATTGGAACTATTGGAAAAGGGGGCGTGGCATCTTCCATACAAACCGAATTTTTCATACTGCCTATCTTTGGAAGTGTTCATGGTAGAGTTCTGGACCTTGGTGTGGAGATATACGAAATCAATCGCATATTCATGAAGAAAGAGGGCAGCTGTTGGAAAGGGGGGCGTGGCTCCTCACATATAAATCGAATTTTTATACTGCATATCTCTGAAAGTATTCATGGTACAGTACTGGAACTTCGTATGGAGATACGTATATAGTTGAAATCAAGCCCATACTCATGGAGAAAATTTGGCTATTTGAAAAGGGGTGTGAGGCCTACACACCTACCGACCTTTAGCTATCTTTGAATGAATTTTTTTATTCTTCTGTAGGTGTGTTTGTGAGTGAAATCCTCCTAAATGGTTGTACGGATTTTAACGAAACTTTTTGTGTATTTGAGTGGGCCTCTGGATGGTTTAGTTTCACAATTTAATCCGACAGTTGGCGCTGTAGTTGAGTTATTACTAAAAATCTTATTTATGAGCCGATTTGGCTAATGTTTTAAATATGTATGCAATACTATTGCAAAAACGTGCTGCCAAGTGGTGCTGAAGTCGAGCTATTACTAAAAATAGCCAAGTGAGAAAAGGGGCCGTGAAGGTCAGATTAAATCGACCTGTTGCACCATTGAGTATATCGACGGTCCTGCGTTGCAATTGGCCCAATGGATGTGATCTTCCAATATTATTCTGCGTTCAAACTTTTAAGGTACAGAACAATGATTCCCACCCATTTTGAAATTGCCACCTACTATACTGTAAAGCTTCTAGGACATTCACTATAGAACCGGGTCATTGTTGCCGCCAGGGAGTGAAGAGGAAAAAATTTATTTCGCTTTGCGAATAACCGTGCTATGAAATGCCGCACAACTGGAGTATTTCAAGAACGGATATAACACTTTCCGTAGGTTATTTAAAGCGGCAAATGACCACCAAACCATAATCTTAGCAGACGAATGTGCCAATGAAAATCGTAATTGTGAATTGTTGGTGAAAATGTTGGACCAAAAAGTTTCAATAAAATATATAAAAATTTTGGGCGGGACGAAGTTCGCCGGGTCTGCTAGTAAGGGTATAAAGAGATTCTGTAGAATTACAACCGATTAAATTTTTTGATGCGTAAGGACGTATGGGTATGGAAAATGCCCTTTTAAAATTTTGTCCTTGAATATCCTTAAAAAATTGCAATAAGTATATTACAAAAAAATTTACTAAGGACTAATACAGACACGACCAAATCCTCGAGTTTCACCCTTCTAACTTTATTATCTTAAAAAAGTAGCATTAATAAAAGGACATTTTACATACCTATTCGTCCTTGTGAACTAAAAGCTTCACATTTTTGAAGTGAAACTTCTTAGGAGAGTGAAATTTTTAAAACTGAAAATGTTACATAAGTGAGAAGGAAGATATAGATAGTATAGAGAAGGGGAAAAAAGATATAAAAGCGGCGCATGACGGTACGAGTCCTATATACATATGTATGTTTGAATGCACGTATGTATGTACCAGGGTTGTTGCGAATATTCGCATTCGCTTTCGCATTCGCAATAATCAATGCGGAGCTTTTGCGAATGCAAATATTGTGCAAGTGTCCCAAAAAATATATATTATAACGCATTGAGCGCATGGAATGGAACAACAAAACGGATTTGATGGCTTATGGTACCGACAGCGGTGAGTAATTAATTGTGACTGCCTGAAACTAGGAAAGCCATGCTCACCTAACTAATAAAAAAAGCTAATTGTAAGCTGTTCATTACAGGTGAACCTTTCCAAGAGGTTACCCGACAATTAAGCAAATCTGAGACCTTTACCGTCCGTGATTCCAATAATTGAAATTCTTATAAAAAACGTGGTACCTTTTTAACAAAATAACAAGATTTTAAACTATTTCTGCTGGCAGCCACGACTTTCAAAACAGAATTTTCTTCGAAATTTTCATTCCTACAAAATAACAATTTATTACCCAGAAGACAGGATTAAAAATTAAGTACAAAAACTAAAATCGAAAAACGCTGATGTCGTAACAGGTTCCTCGAATTCTGAAACAACCAAAATAATTGGTTCTCCAAATTGGAACCCAACGGTGTTTAAACAGCGATATTGCCATGATGCTATATTGTCAAGATGAAAGTCAGGAGGATACATTCTCGAATTATTGAACCGCAAAAAAAAATCAAGTCCTCTCAACTGGTGCAGCGTCAATCGAAAAGAATTTACAATTTTGTAAAGTTTCAAGTTTTTTAATTCAAGTACTAAATAAAAAAAATATTAAAAATTACTAAATTTTCCATTTTTATACCTAAATCACATAATGACTCTTGCGCTTCTAG
>NW_023473842.1:0-853 GCF_013731165.1 Rhagoletis pomonella
CCTAAACCCCTTCAGTTTGATACCCATATTGCAATATTCAATTTATCTTATAAATTAAATTAAATGTAAATTTTCAAACAGGTGGCAACTCTAAAAAGGTATTTTGGCTATAAGCCTTCTTCGTCCTCTTTCTTTTGACGCCCATATTGCAATATTCATTTTTTCTTATCACTTTACTTAAACTCCAATTTTCAAACAGGTGGCAACTATCTAATTTTTTTCCTCCTATATTTTAAGTTAGACCTCTGGCAATACATCGGTGAAATCCATACATTCGTTTTTGAGTGATGCGCGAACAAACATACAGACAGACAGACAGACAAAAATTCTAAAAATGGTTTATTTGGCTTGTGGTGCTCTTATAAAGACCCCCCATATTAATTTTTCTTTAATATCTACAATGTACAGACATCGACCTGTTACAATTTTATTATATGTATAGATTAGGTATCTACAGATATCGGCCTGTTGCAATTTTATTATTCTCAAATACTCTCGTTTGTTACCCATATGGCATCACTTAGTTTATATTATAAATTTAACTCAATTAAAGTTTTCAAACCCGCTTCAAGAATATTTTCAAAAGTAAGCTTCCTAATCCTATTTAGTTTAATATTCGTACTGCAATATTTCATTTATTTTACAAATTTTAATGAATACAATTTTTCAATCAGTTGGCAAATCCCCTAAAAATATATTTAGCATTAAAATTTCCTAGCCTCTTTAGTTTGAGGCCAATATTGCAGTATTTAATTTATGCTATCAATTAAATCAAATTAAAACTTTCAAATAGGTGGCAACCTTCCACAAAAATATTTTCAGCTGTAAGCCTTTGTAAATTTCTTTCTTTTGA
>NW_023473842.1:953-3649 GCF_013731165.1 Rhagoletis pomonella
CCATGTTCTACTGATGCGCGTACAAATATACAGACAGACAGTGATTCAAAAATTCAAAACATTTTATATTTGGCTTCTGTAGCTTTAGTGGGCCACCATATTAATTTTTCTTTAATATGTATAAGGTACAGACTTCGACCTGTTACAATTTTATTATATGTATAGATGTAGATATAGATTTCATTTATTTTATCAATTTAATACAATAAAATTTATCAAACAGGTGGCAGCCCTCCGTAAAAATGTTTGATACCCATATTGCAATATTCAATTTATCCTGTAAATTAAATTAAATGTACATCTTCAAATAGGTGGCAACTCTAAAAAATATTTTTGGCTGTAAGTCTTCTTCAGCCTCTTTCTTTTGACGCCCATATTGCAATATTAATTTTTTCTTATCAATTAACTTAAACTCCAATTTTCGAACATGTGGCAACTCTCTATTTTTTTCTTCCTATATTTTAAGTTAGACCTCTAGAAATACATCGGTGAAAACTGCATTCAAATCCCTGCATTCGTTTTCGAGTGATGCGCGAAGAAACATACAGACAGACAGACAGACAGACAAAAATTCTAAAAATGGTTGATTTGGCCTCTGGTGCTCTAATAAAGACCCCCCACATTAATTTTTCTTTAATATCTATAATGTACAGCCATCGACCTGTTACAATTTTACTATATGTATATATAGTTAAAAAAAATTTTTAGAGTTGAATTTTATTAAAAAGTCAACAGCAACTAACTGAAAACAACGTTAAAAAATATAGAACTTATAAAAAAATTAATAAAAACGAAATAAATGAAAATTCGACTGTCAGTGCGAAATTATTATGCGCATTTGGGTGCTAGCTTATTTGTATAAGCATGCCCGTCTCTCTCGCATTTAAAAAGGCATATTGATTTTTAACAGAGTTATGAAATGCTCACTCACTGCTCAGTCATATATGCATGTGAAAATTTTAGTTATTGCTATATTCTTTTCAAACATGTTTAGGTATTCAAAAATATTTTGACTCTGCTTATTCACATATCGTCACCCGAATGCCAGAAACATGAATGTGTAAAAATAAAAGTTTTGAGAAATCAAGTTTGAAATTTTTTTTTATTACTTAGCTCTAAATTTATGCAATTGAAACTGCAAAATACATACATATGTATGTGGTTTCCGTGTACGCATGGTATTCTGGGTTTTAGTGTAACATGGAACATCCAAAGGTTAGTCAAGTCAACCCAATAACTCAAAACTGATAAATTTGCATATTCATGCATTTGGCACAAGTGATTTCTGCCTTGCTGCTCAAAAGTGACAAAATGAGAAGCAATTTTTTTTTGTTCTAGTAGGCATACATATGTATATATATGAGAATTTACAAGAATTTGTAGCTAGCGAACATATGTGAATACCACATTAATGTGCGTAAAAATTTTTTATTTATTTTTTCTAAGCATGCATATAAGTATGTAAGTACATTAGACTGCATCATTCCCCATACAAAAAAAATCGGTAATGTTTTTCCATTGGAATTATAAAATCTATTATATTTTAAGACGTCCACCAAAATATTTCGGAAAAATATTATGATTTCAGCGAGCTGGACCGATTTATAAATACCTCCAAAAATGGAGTTTTGTATGAATAAAAATAGTTCCTTAAAGATGTTTTTTGAAAAAATCCCGTCAAATAACAAATTGGTTTAGGCTTAAAAAATTTACATACAAATATTAAAAAATAAATAAAAAAAAGTTTGAACGGAATCATAATAATGGGATTTTTGATGCTGTTTTTTTAACTTTTTTCAAAGATTGGTATAAGAAAAACTTGAATAACTGAACCTAAACTCTTCCTATTTAGACTTGTGAGGTATTATTGGAAAACTATTTTCTCAACCTTTTTAATTCTTTGCTAATAAGCTCATTCAAAGGACGAAAGAGGAAAGTAGGATGAACGGACATCATTCAAAGTTCAATTAAGTTATGTTGGTATTTGAAAAAAAGGGACACGAATGCCTCTTTTTGCACATAAATAAAAATAGCGGAGAAAATACCTTTCCACCGAGACCCCATAAGTCTAAATCAGAATAGTTGTGGCCCAGTTATTTAAGTTTTTCCTAAATCAATCTTTGAAAAAAGTGAAAAAACAGCATCAAAAATCTCATTATTACGATTCCGTTGAAAAGATTTTTAATATTTTTATATAGATCTTTTAAGCCTAATCTGTTTTGTCAGTTGAGGGGACGTTTTTCAAAAATTTCTTTAAGAAACTATTTTTATTCATAAAAAACTCCATTTTTGGAGGTATTTTCAAATCGGTCCGGCTCGCTTAAATCTTAATATTTTTCCGAAATATTTTGGTAGACGTCTTAATCTATACATATAATAAAATTGTAACAGGTCGATGTCTGTACATCTATACATATAATAAAATTGTAACAGGCCGATGTCTGCACATTATAGATAATAAAGAAAAATTAATGTGGGGGGTCTTTATAAGAGCACCAGAGGCCAAATCAACCATTTTTATAATTTTTGTCTGTCTGTCTGTATGTTTGTTCGCGCATCACTCGAAAACGAATGCATGGATTTGAATGCAGTTTTCACCGATGTATTGCTAGAGATCTAACTTAAAATATAGGAAGAAAAAAAAATAGAAAGTTGCCACCTGTTTGAAAATTGGAGTTTAAGTAAATTGATAAGAA
>NW_023473843.1:0-3649 GCF_013731165.1 Rhagoletis pomonella
AAAAATTTAGCGAAACGATTTTCTGATGTATGGCAGTTGCCAAACTGGCTATAGACGGAAAACATGTCCGAATAGAAAAATTTCCAAACTCCGGATCAGCCAATTTGAATTATAAAAATTATCATTCGGCAATTTTGCTGGGTTGTTGCGACGCTGACGGTTTTTTTTACAGCAATAGAATGCGGGTTTGCTGGACGAAATAGTGACGGAGGAGTTTTCCGAGTTTCGACATTTGGCCGTTGGTTGGAAAACAACAATAATATACCGCCGTCAAGTGAACTTCCGCATGACGAAAGTGGCAATAAATTTCCATACTATTTTGTGGCGGATAGCGCTTTTCCTTTAAGGAAAAAATTAATGCGGCCTTACCCCGAAAGAAATATTAATAACAAATGCGAATATTTAATTATAGACTCAGTCGCGGCAGAAAGAATATTGAGTGCACGTTTGGAATGATGACTAAAAAATTTGAAGTTTTCCTTACGCCAATTCGGTGCCACAAATACGAAACTATTATTTCTATAATTCAGAGTGCATGCATTTTACACAATTTTATTAGAAAAAGAGACGGGATATTATATACAGCACCCGAAAATGAAATCAACCAATATAACCCAGAAAATCCACGAATTACAACAGAAGTGGAAACTTTAAGTTTAAATGAAAATTCTTCAGCTCAAGATCTACGCAAATATCTAACTAATTACTTTTTATTGCCAAATGTTTCTTTGCCATGGCAGTGGAACTATTGTTTATAAAATAATAAAATACAAAACTACAGAAATGCAAAAAGATTTTTTTATGTGTACATAGTTGACCATTTCATTTCCAGGGTTATTACTGCCAAGAGAAGACGGCCTAATCCTTATGCAGTACCATGAGCGATGTTACCTGTTAAGATATACTTGAAAATATAAAGTCCAATAAGTAGAACAGCAGTGCGCCAAATTGAAGTTTAATTATGTACATATATATTTCGCATTCAAGGATTACTATACATGAACTAAGTCAAAAGATGGTTAATGTTAACAAATAAGCATATGAATTCCATTTTGTTTTGTGTTTGACAAAAAGAAAGTAACAAATTTTTATATACACTGACGGAACAAAGTATTGGCACAGCAATTTTTTCGCAATATATACAACAATTTTCATCCTAATATTTTTCCGCTAATTTTGTATAAAAATGTGGTTCATTCTACGGCAAAAACATTAAAATATAATTCCTAAACTTTGTGCAAAACGCGCGAAAATTCAGCAATTTTTCATCAAAATTTTCAAGTTTTTAATCAGATTTTTTATAATTTTTTTGAGTATGCCGTTCTGCAGCCCATTAAATTCTACTAAAAAAATGCAAGTTCTGAGTTAGTCAAAAATCGCATTGATTTTTGAGAATCTTTTTTGCTGAAGGTGTTTGGCATTTTTTCCATATAAAGTATTGTCGAAAAAAATTTGCCAAAAATCAACGGTAATTCTTAGCTACTTAAAACTTGCACTTTATCATAATAAAATTGATTGGGCTACAAATCTGCATACTCAAAAAAAATCCAAAAAAATTGATTAAAAAGTTGAAAATTTTGATGAAAAATTGCTGAATTTTCGCGCGTTTTGCACAAAGTTTAGGAATTATATTTTAAGATAATTTTTATACAAAATTAGCGGAAAAGTACTAGAATGAAAATTGTTGTATATATTGCCAAAAATTTGCTGTGCCAATACTTTGTTCCGGCAGTGTATTTACATATAACACATAACACATAACATATAACGTGCGTGTTCAAAATTATTCATTGTTGATAAAAAATTGTTGGCTGAACACGTCTGAGTCACTGTTGGCACTGTCACTTGTACTGTAAAAAACAGTTGGTGGATCAATCGGCGATGGAGCCGGCGTGTTGACTTGAAAGCTTGAGTGGTTAGATACAGGCGTTTGAATAAACTGCTGGTTTCCAGTCTCTTGGTCTTGTTCACTTAACAATTCCTCTAGCAAGAGTAAAGTCCGTATTTTGAACTGCCTGAATCGTACATCGGAAAGATTCGAAATGTCCTCCTGTAAGCTCAACAAACACATCTTACGGGGATCTGCTTTATTTTCTGTTTTTTCCTTTAAATAATTCATAACTGCCATGTCAACATCATCCTTTGCTTCTCCAAGTCTCTTCCTTTTTTTGTTGTTTTCCACACATAAAGGAGTGGCAAAGGCATGATTGCGTTTTTCAGCCACTACATTAATATCGCCGTGGTCAACATCTTCAGTTGTTTCTACTTCCTCGTAGTGGTGCACATCAGATTCCTTTATTTCGAAGTTTGCGGTGTGTTCCGAATGCTGGACTGGTCGAACATACGGCAAAACAAACTCCAATATGTCTCGCAAATAGTAGGGCTTCTTAGCTTTTGCCGAAGAACCACTGGGAGACGGTTTTAAACTCCGGACAAATCCATTTCGTATATTCTTCCATTTCTCCTTACATTCTGCCCCTACAAGTAAATTAAAATAAAATTGTTTATAGTCTCGTCGTGGTTTGTGGATCAAATTAGAAGTTCAAATGGTAAACATATTTTTCTTTTGTTTCAGTGCTTAAATGTAAGCGCCGATAAATATTGTATATTTCAACCACTTTTCTATGCATATGTACATACCTGACCATTTCATCACTTCAGCAATCTCTGACCAAGCTTTTTCCGTTAAATCCTTTCGAGAGTATTCCTTCAGCGTATTATTATAAATGAGGGGATATTTTTCTATTAATTGCACGAATTTTATCGTTTCGTCCGTCATTTTTACAACGTTTTCATAAAATGCTTGCAAAATTCTAAAAAAACTTCTTCTTCTTCCTCTTTTCTAAGCGTACGTACGCCTAGCTACCAACACTGCTGTACGCCAAGCGATTTGCAGCTAGCTCGTTTTGACGAATTCGTGAAGCTGACGACTCGTGTGCAGCTCTCCATTTAAATACTTGTGTTCGGCATCAAAGCGTACAACTTTCGTATGTAGCATCTAATACGCGTTAAAGCCATACGCCTCGCGTGCTGACTGCCTTACGTAGTAGTTACGTATGAGCTTATTAATCATACCCCGAGGAAATTCGTTTCGTCCTAGGATTTCTTTAATTATGGTAATATTCTTCGTGTGATAAATTTGGTCACTTATAGAGAGAACTCTTCTTATAAAATTGCTAGCCGTATTTAGAATTGCTTTCTTCTCATGTTTGGAGTGGAAATTTATGAGCCTCCCTGATGCTATCAGTTTTTTATACCAGTCGAATGTTATTCTATTGTTCTTTCTAATTATTAGGGTGTCCAGATAAGGCAATTGTCCATCTTTTTCTATTTCGATTGTACATTTTATTGTTTTATTATAGTTGTTTAGAGTGTTAAGCATCTTGTCCATAGTTTCTGTTTTGATAATTGCTAATAAGTCATCTACATATTTAGTTAATAATCGTTGTTTATTGTCAGAGTCTTTCTCGAAATTCGTCAATAGTTCCTCCATAACTAAGTCTGCTATTACGGGTGATGCTGGTGAACCCATAGGCATTCCCGACCTTTGCTCATAAATCTTGTCATTATACCTAAAATAGCGATTTTCTTTTATACAAAATTTGAGTATGGTTAAAAATAGATCCTTAGTTAACGGTGTGTGCTCCTG
>NW_023473844.1:0-3649 GCF_013731165.1 Rhagoletis pomonella
CCAACAATCATAACATTAAGAAGTTAGAATGGCCTAAAGATGATTTATTTTTCAAATATTTTTCAATAGCAAATTTAAAAGACCGCGGAAATAAAATTATAAAGAACTTACAAATTATATTGACGGATCCAGTCGAAACTGTGACCGACGACAAAAAGAAACTCCAACTTATGACAATCTACCATAACGACCCAATAAGTGGAGGACATTGCGGACAAAAAAGACTATATGCGAAAATTCGTACTAAATACTTCTGGAAAAACATGACCCGTGATATATCGAAATTCGTAAAAAGTTGTGAGCAATATTTACTGAACAAAGTTAAACCTAAAAACAAAGAAAATTTGGTTTTAACACCAACACCTAGTAAACCGTTGGAAGAAGTAATTATTGACCCAATAGGCCCTTTGCCAGAAACACGATATGGTAACAAGTTCGCTGTCACCATAATTTGCGATCTAACAAAATATTTAGTAACTATCGCGATTGGTATCGCGATTGGTGACAAAAGTGCCAAAACTGTGGCTTCAGCTATTTTTGAAAGCTATATATTAATATATGGGACAACGAATTCTGTTAGGACTGATTTAGGAACAGAATATAAGAATGAAATTTTTGCAGAACTTACAAAACTTTTAAATATAAACCATAATTTTTCAACAGCACACCACCACGAAACCGTTGGTACGATTGAACGCAACCATAGAGATTTTAACGAATATTTACGCGCTTATTTGAGCGAAACATTTTCTGACTGGGACACTTATTTGAAATACTTCACGTTTTTACATAATACAACGCCTAATACTGTTCTTGATAACCAGTTTACTCCTTTCGAACTAGTTTTCGGCAAAAAAGCAACTTTACCGCACGAGTTGCGAAACGGAAAGATAGACCCGATATATAGTATTGAAAACTATGCGAAAGAGGTTAAATACCGTATGCAAAAATCACATGCAATAGCCAAAGAATTAGTCAATAAATATAAAGTCCGTAACAAAGACGTATACGATAGAAACTCTCGTCCAGTACAAATAAAAGAACACGATCTTGTTATAATACAAAAAGAGCCCAGAGTCAAACACGAAAGCATATATCAAGGGCCACACGCTGTACAAAAAGTAGATGGTGTAAATGTTACGGTTTTCGACACAACCAAAAATAAATTAAAAAACGGTTCACAAAAACCGCATCCAAAAGGTCACATAACTTACTTTTTAATAAATTTATTTAAAAACGCAAGTAACATTCAAATTTGACACAAAAAGAATCAGTCACGTCACACAAGATATATATAAAAACTATTATTGTGGTTAGAATTATTCTGTATAATTAGTTAAAATATGTACATGTGTACAACAATGCGAAATAACTCTTGAATTGTCATGTAAACCTATTTTGAAACAAAAATATTTTATTTGAAATGAATAATACTCAAAAATAAAGTATATTCAGATGTATGTATACTTTCAAATTTTGGCTTAATACACTTACACATAAGTATTTTCATCTGGCATTAATTTAACTCAAGTCAAAAATTGAATCTGTATTAACTTTTATACATATAGGTATGTAATTTCATATTTACAAAATTACAAATTCATATATTGTACACGATTAGCAAATCCAAAAAAAAAATATTTAACTCATACTTATGTACATTCTTTAATATAAAATTGATATTTTAAATTAACGCAATTAGCTAAGTAGATATAATAATGTTGTCAATTATTTAACAGACGTTTTGAACTCTTTATTACAGCCGAAAGTTGATATGGACGAACGAGTTAAAAGGGGAAGGAAACATACTTACAAGATTACTAATAAATATCTCATTCCTCCCTATCAATTTTGCATTGCCCTTGAATCGAACGATTCTTGCAAGCCTGATCACCTTGCAAAAATCTTTTCTCAAGGAGGGTGATGTAATGGCATCGCTAACAATACGGCAGCACTATTCAGCGCTGTCGTAATGTTGGTAGCCCTGATGGAACATACGTTCCACAGGTACCTAAAACCGAGTGAAAAAAAACGAATGTTAATTCAATTATAGAGACGCCGTCAAGCCAATCAGTCGTGAAAAATTAAGCAACCAATAAACTTTTTTAATATTCCTGTGAAAAAATCTAAAAACCCGCGTGTTTCAATCGGAAGTAGTCTTACGCGCGAAAAGAGGTAAATTCACCTACTATTCTGGTGTCCAGCATTTTTTTGTCCTCATACTTGGGCGAACCAAAGCAGTGATCATACCCTGCAAGCAAAACTATCGGACTATCAAAAAGTGATTCGCAGAATTATAGCGCCGATAGAGAATACGTCAAAAGACTCGGGAAGCAATCCGAAGATTCCAGGTTCTGGGGTAAGCGAGTGCCTTTTTATTTAAGTGTGCGCGCATTCATGCAAATGAGCGTGCTGCGGGCCCAACAAGGTATTTGCAATCCTCAAGGCCTCAGACTACGTGGTGGAAAATAGGTGGAGGGGAAGGAGTTTACGTGTCTTTCGTCACAGCCAAGCTGCACTTAAGGCACTGGCCAGTCCCTCCAAACTAGGCAATGCAAGTTTCCACTAAATTATATTGGTAACCATAACGAGTTTGCTTTACTCAGGGTGGAAGGTCACTCGGGAGCACCTGATAATGAAACATCTGACCATTTGGCCAGAGTGGGCTCAGACCAGGCATTCCTCGGTCCACAACCAGTTATAGAAACTGGGTGAATACTTCGCTCAGCTATGACTGGGAGGCATCGAGGGGCTGCAGGTGGGCAAAAGTCATGTTGCCTTCAATCTCTCTAGTTGTTTGTTCTCAGTGGGCAGAAGAGACTGCAGACAACTTGTAGGCACAAACACCTGACTGTGATAGGCGTGCATGGCAAATCTATTTGCCCATCCTGCCTTGAAGAGGATACGGCGGTGGAAAAATGTGTGAGCTTCTGCCCGCCTTTGCGATAATCAGGCAGTAGGCCGCGATGTGTTGAGACACGAACACCTAGCTCTCTGCTATCCAACGATATTTTTATGTACGCTCATATTCTTAGATCCCACGCTCATATTCATTCCCACGACTGCCGGTTCTACGTACCGGAATAACTCAAAATCCATCAAACGTTGCTCGTTACTAGGGCTACATCTGCTCCGTACCCTTCTGCAGAAATTTACACCTGCTGCGTATGCCAGACACGACTGCATACAAACTCCACCTCGGTCAGGTGCAATGCCTGTGACGGGTGGAGTCATTACTGTAACTGCTCGGGCCTACGTACGCACCGGCAATGGACCACGTCGTTCGTGACCCCATGCTGTGCGAATCACACCGCCTCCACGGCAAACCACCACCCGACTCAGAAACAAACACAACAGCACTCACACACCCCCGCCGGCAACTCCTAGTCCCACCGACAATCTGCTGGTTTTGTCAATCCAGAATATACCGTAACGTGACATCGGTCAAGTGCAACACCTGCCTTGGCTGGTGCAACTTTAGGGCATGCTCAGGACTTCGCAACACACGTGATTGGACGAGTGACAATGTGGGCCCCTGCTGTGCAGCCCAGTCGCTTACCTCCCCCGCGACGCCACCAACCACCACCACAAGGCAAGCCCCTTATAGGGATGCAAACGATGCATCGATATTTTTGAAACATCGATAATA
>NW_023473845.1:0-3649 GCF_013731165.1 Rhagoletis pomonella
TGTTCCTAGAGCAGTTAGATGCTTTTCTGCATCAAAAATAAAATTTTCAAAAAAAAAAAATGTATATACCGTTAAAAATTTCTAAAGTTCTCTTTTATTGACGTATCCAACTAAAAAACTGATTCAGAAATGTTGCAATTATGAGCAAAAGCATTACGGGACCGCCGAAAAATTAAAAAAATAATGGCTTTTGATATCTTATGAAAAAAGTAAATTTCATAATTAAATAATTAGATGGCAACCCTATTTGGAAATATGCTGGGATGAAGAGCACATATATTGAGCGTATACAAAAAATTATTATTGAAACTAACAAAATAAATTTTTTTATTAAAAATATATGCAAATATTTTCGGACAAATGTTCTCAAAAATAAGCGGCAACCTTTCTCTATTATCCTAAGGGAGGTCATCTATCCCGCGGATCATATTATTTCCTCTAAACAGTTATATTCAAAATTGATATGTAAAAAAGACGATTTGATTTAGAAAATCTACATACTATATACTCTTATATTAGTTGACGTTTTTGATAATACTTCCGAAGGAATGATAAAGTCTTTAAAGTTTGATCTTTTAAATTCGACCTTATCAGCACAATCAGGAACTTTTGGTTTTGGTGATTATACATAGTTTCGTAGGTATATGGTAAAATTTGCTATATCTGTTGGGTAGTTTTCAGAAGAAAATATATCATAATAAAAGTTACTGTAGTGTTTTATCCGATCTGAAAAAAAACCCGCTCGCTGTAGCCCCAAAACTAGCTAAAGCATCAGTGATTCTGGATTATTCAAATTTAACTAAGTTTTCCTTTTTTCCGCGTAACTTTTTTACCGTCTGATATTAGAAAATGGCATTAAAGTAATATATTCTATATAACATACTCTTAAAAATTACACCAGAGCTGAATGTGTGTTTCTAATAGAACCAGAGTTGTAAGTATTCGAAATGTAGCATCTGAAAGGAAGCTCAAAAATCAATCAATCAATTTTTCCGTTGGCACACTTATTTATCGATAGAAACCAACTGTTCTACACTTGTATAATGTGTTCATAAATAGGTAAGTGTACAAAGTTTAAACTAGTTATCAAGTCGCATGTTTAATCAATTATGCAGGACCACAAAAAAAAAATCGATGAAAGGCTAATAAAACCAGACCAGTTGTTTTATATGTTTTTGGGGTCGCTGAACACAAATCTTAAGTCCGTTTTGCTCCGCCACGTCAGGATTTGCTTCTACCTCAAAACACATTGCGAAACTTAATAAACTCCTCCAAAAGGCCTTCTGAAGTACGTCCTATAAAAGCGAACCTGGAAGGCCTTCTATGGGTAGCGAAAGAAGAAGCCCTTCAATTGATGACAGGTCATACAAAGAAGAAAGGAGAAAGGAATGTAGAGTGGAAGACCTTTTGCCTGTTATGTTACCGTTATGTGATCAAACTTATAATACCCTTGTGCACAAGTGCGCTCGGATATAAAAATAGGGGTATATTTTTTTCGGTATGGAACAATGCTATGGAGTGGCGGCATTAAAATTCCGACTTTACTTTATCACATGCCATTTTAGGCCACTCTAATGTACATATGAATAAATTCTTTTTTATTTTTGTATACATATGTATGTATGTACATATGTAAAACAAAATATTAAAGTAATTAACTTTAATCTCCCTAGTGGAATGACAAATAACTTCTTTTAACGTTTAAAGTAGGTTATAGGTACAACTGTACCTAGGGTTCTGCACAAGGGTTAAACAATCTTCTGCTTCTTATTTGGATCTACAACCGTTCGTCGGTTCTGGTCGAGGCCAACAAACTTCATCAGTTGCTTCCGTCGTGAAGCAGACAAATCCTTCTGCATTTGCTCCATCTATTGTGCTCGTGGGTGTCGTTTTCTTAGTTAACCACCTACGAGTGCCGAGTTGAAGAATTTTTCCTTTGGAGCATCGCCATCCATGCGTGCATGCGTTGTATTTTTGTGCGCTTAACTATGGCCATGTCGTTTAAAGGCTGCTGCAATTCGCCATCATCTTCGGTACCCATCGCCCACGCAAACAGGGTCATCGATATTTCGTAGAATAAATAGCTTTTCCGAATGTCCCCAAAGGCTGCTCATCTTTATTCGGTATCATCCATGATAAGATGTAGAACGTAATTTTTGATAGTCGAGCATGAGCTCTGCTTTTCAGGTGCCTACCGAGTCCAAAGTAACATAAGTAAATAAAACTAAAGCGTGGTGATATAAAGACTTCGCCATAGATCTAGGCAATAATAACTAACTTCAATGTAACATGAAGGGAAGCCTTCCAAAATCAGCATTCGTGCAGAAAATAGTCAATATTGTCAATATTATGAGTGTTTGAGATTTAACAAAACTTGATCGCAAGTTTCATTATAGGATCCTACTCACTTCTGAATCTCGATGAAATTTGGATCAAAGTGACCCAACACTGTACAGACCACCCCCATTTCCACAAATTTCTGCTTGAATTCTGTCATCGAAAGCTTATTTAAGTACAAAATTGCAACTAAGATGTGTCTGTCTTTTACCGAGTGTAAGAGGACAAATTGATAGAACTAAGGGTCGTTTTGTCATCTAACCTTTAGCTTACCGGCCACTTTATCGTCTCGATTTAGGAGTTTTCGTTTTCTCATCAGCGCATTAATTTCTCGAATCGATGAATTGTTGCTGTGGGTAAAAATTTTGTACCCAACTATAAATTTTGTGCCGGTTTTGGTTCATGAGTCAGATATATTAGATATTTCAACCAAGGTTTTGGTGTTTGCTAACAGTTGCTCTTTGCTTATGTTGCATTGACAACCTTTGAAATTTTATGACGAATGTACATAGTTTCACACTCGGAAATGTAGTGAAGTTTCACTCTAGAGAATAACACATTTATTTTTACCGGTAAGATAAGAAACGGAGAACACTTTAAAGTGAGGAACAATTTGTCTGCCCTGTTAGTAAAGGCAACTTTACTGCTTACATTAGAAAACGGCCCTAAGTAATCAACATAAAGTATGCCAGCAAAGTGTTCAAGGTTTGCGTCATTTAGTGCAGAGTAATAGCGAGAAAAGTGTTTACAAAATGCTTATAACACTCTAAAGGAAAACAATATCAACAACTAACCTGTAGCAAATGCTCTTTCACAATATGTACAAATATACTAGATTAAAAAAAAAAATACTAATAAAAAACAAGGTACAAATAGAATACAGCTGTGAAAAAATTTCAAAGATAAGAGCATCATAAGGTTGGCTTTGCTGTTGCGACAGCTGCCTTGCTTCCATTCTAAGCGCGTCAGGCTAGTTGAATACTTGGCTGTCTGACTAGCTGCTTGAACGGTGACTTTGTGCGACCTCCATACAATAACACAAGGATGGTGTGCTTAGTAGAGAGCCAAGTGTGTACAGCAAAACACAATTTGTTGGTTATGTTGACATTGTGACGCCCTCATTGTCAGCGTAGTTGTCGCTATTGCAGCAATTCACTGTTATTGTGTTATGTTGCACTGTTGCATGTATGCACGTTAGGGTGATCCAAAAAGAGTAAAGTCGGAATTTTAATGCTCTCACCCCCAAGGATTGTTCTATATTTAAGAAAAAGTATAGCCATATTATTTTATTTTGAATCAAATTATTGGTCTC
>NW_023473846.1:0-3648 GCF_013731165.1 Rhagoletis pomonella
AATGAAGTTTCATGTGCAAAAGCGGAGGAACATAGAATATCGGATCATGAAACCATAATGTTCAAATGCTATATAAAAAAGCAAGGCCCAATCAATACACCGTCTGAATTAATTTCCCGGGATGAATACAGCCCAGGCAACCTCATAAATCTTTTGAGACAATGCAACTTTGCAGACCGGAATAGTTTCAATCTTGATGATATGTTCGAACATATCAACCTTTGTTTGATTTCGAGTATGAATCAACTAACATTTCGGGTACAAAGGCGGGTTAAAATTAGAAATAATTGGTATGATAGAGCAGAGGTTCCCAAACTTTTTTCACCGCGGCACCATTTTGTGCTAAAAGAATTTCGCGGCACCCCTACTCTTGAAATATCTACGAAAACAAGAAAACACAATGCAAACTTTATGCTCGTTTAGCTTTAATTTGAGGACTGAAATTGCTTTGCTGATTTTATTATTTCCTTTAAGTTTATTGGGAGCTTTGACTGTATTACCCTCAAATCATTTGACGCTGAAAACTTGCTGGTGTATTTGTTTTTTATGTAAGCATTTATTGAAAATACAGACTCACCCTTGAAACACAATCAGTGTTGCCATTTTGGTTATTTTGGAGCTAGATTTAGCTCTTTATTTTTCTATTTAGCTCCGAAAATCGGGTTTTAGCTCCTAGCTCTTTTCAAATTTATGTAGCACTTTTTTAGCTCCAGAAAGTTTTAGTTGTATTTGGTATATATAAGCTAAAACTAAAGCGTGATGAAATGGAAAACTTCGAGATGCAGTATATCCACCATAACCTCTTGGATATAGGTTAAAGAATTCAAAACTTCATTAAAAGAAAATCCTTTTTCTGATAGCGCGGATTTTGTTTTACCTTACTAATTTTACCTTTAAGGAGAGGAAGTAAAACTTTCCAGAAAAATTTTGCGAAAACCTTATTCAATTCAAATATCTGAAATTACAAACTTGAACAGTTTGTATAGTATTTTTAGTTCAGTTATAACAATAAGTGCCATAGCAACGAATTCGAAATATAGGCACATTATTTTGGTTTTAAAAGATTTTTCCAGCACTTACACTTATAAAATTCGTTGCTTTTATTAAAATTGCTGAAAATGTAAAAACAACCTTACGTCAATAAATGCTCAACCTTACCAAAAATATGTAGCTCTTCATTTTAGCTACTATTAGTATTATTTAGCCCTTTTTAGCTTTTTTTCGACCGTTTTAGCTCCAAACGAAATTTTTCTCTGGCAACACTGAACACAATACCGGCAAACGGCGAATTTTCGCTTAGGCTTTCTGCACATTGGTCGTCCAGTCATAGTTGCTTCATTGTCACAATCATGATGCAACGATTACATGACGACTACACTTTCGCACACTCGGTCGTGATATTTCAATTCATTTGGCTTCTAAAAATTCACTTGGAGCAGGTATTTTCTGTTTTTCTGGTTGATATTTTCGCGAAATATTTACAAAAACCTGCAATTTTTAAAATATAGACTGTGCTGCAACAATACTAGACATAATTTTTCAGTTATATCTCTTATTTTCTTTTCCTGAAATGTGTTTTGTGCATGCACACAGACTTTTTACAATTTCATCATATTTTATAGCTAAAATGCTCACATTTATTGAATTTTAATGCAGTTATTCACTTTTTAATAACTTCCACAGATTTTATGCAAAACATACTAATTTTTATGCAATTTTAATGCAAATATTAACTTTTTCACAATTTTTTCCCCATAAAATGCAAACAAACAATGCGTGCACAACGATTAGCAAACGACATTGTCGTACTTATCCGTTTCTGCATCTTCTATGATTTGCCGATAACTAGCCGATAACGACAAGTGTGCAGATCTCCTTTGAAATGCATGTGCTCGGCTCAAAATTTTAGGGCGAGACGATAACGCAACCATGATTGGACGACAAGTGTGCAGATAGCCTTAGTAAAGCACGGCGGCAGCAAATTTCGTCCGAAAATTTCGCTCAGTAAAACAAAACTACGGCGACAACGAAGTCAGCTGCTTATGACAATTAAGTTCAGCTGCTTATGACAATTAAAACTTTTACAAAAAACAACATTATTAATTTTTAACAAATACTAATGCAGTATTTTTCAATTTCGATTTAAAAACCAGAGAATATTTAGCATATGGCAACAATGGATCGTATTTTGTCGCTGCTGTCCAGAAGGTTTTCAAAAGCTTAATTTGTCATCCCAGTAGGTTTACTTTTCGCGTCACATGAAAACGGGTTTGTTATCCAGCTGTAGACATCCTCAGAGTCAATTGTAGCGGAAGTGTGTGTTCTTTTATTGATGACCATCTTGAAGTGCTACACAGGAATAGGAGGTAAGTTAAGTGATATTTAAGAAGCATGCATTTAAATGTGTGTACATATGTACATATATGCCCCAACAGGCCTGGAGGGCTGTTGCAATAAACGTTCGTATCCCAATCGGTTTAAGCTATTTGAGCTCACTTAAGAGCGATTGTCTTTGACCGCCTGGGTTGCGAAACGGCATCGATGAGATATGCGAGCATGCGTATATGCATATGTGCAATAAGGCTTGCGATGCGAATGCTCTCATAATGTTTTTAAACATCGCCTAAACTCTGTGTTTGTCTTTTATAGGTCGCCAGAGAAAATAGGGCAAAAGGACCTCCATCCAGTTGGGACCTGAGAAGGATCACATCCAAACGGAGAAGCTACCTACATCACGATCACGTCCGTCCGACAGTAGCGACCAACAGCACAGCACCACTAACACAAAACGCACCGGCACACGTGAAAACAAAAGGGAATTGAAGGCACTGAGTTTTTTTGAATATACAATTGTATACGTATGTCGGGCTGTGAAGTAAAGCAGCGGACGACAACATTCTAACCGTCGGACAGCTGATCCATTATACGTCCCAAAATAGTAGGTTGATGACCACCTAATCACGCTGGAAAGTATAGCTGAATATACCCGCGAGTACCGTCAGCAATAAAGGAGAGTGCTGGACGACGAATGAGCTGCAAAAGACCCCAAAAACTACGTGGGAGCATCGGGAAAACAAGCAACAGCACGAACGAGAGCGGCTGTTACAAAATGACATGCAGCGGCATGATTAACCCTCTCTTTGTTTTGTAGTCCATTCGCCTAAATATTTACCGCTAGTTTCCAGGTTATTATTCCTTCCGCCTTTTGAATTTGGTTCTGAGTTATGTTACATAATATCCCTTTTTAATTCACCGCAGGAATCTAGGTGTGATGTTTATATATATGTATATATTTTGATATTATACTTTATTTTTATATTACAAGACAGGCATTTTGGTTAGTTTTTTTTTATGCCAAGACTTTTTAATCACACACACAAAGCCCACATAGAAATTTTGTTTAGCAGTTAGGCATTTCCTTCTTCGTAATACCTTTTTTCTTGAAATATGGATTTTCACTAGTACCCACATTGTTGTACGCACTTTCTATATATTTTTTGTTTTTTTTATCTTATTTTTATTTTGCTTAGTTTTTTGGTTCACTTTAATTGAGACTGTTCACTTTAATTGTTAGACACGTGTTGCTCCTGTCTAATTTAGTAAGACTAAAGGCGACCGGCTCGTTGCCCGCGATCACATGCGAGTGAT
>NW_023473847.1:0-3648 GCF_013731165.1 Rhagoletis pomonella
ATCAACATCGGCTGGTTTCAAGCCAACACAAAGCAAATGAAAAAACTTGTTCCATTTTGAGCATTGCACTTTTGGTTTAGCGCGATCAACCTTTTGTTTGCAAAAGCAAGGCATTGCTAATATTATTATTATTATTCAATGCTGAAAACAACTCAATCCAATTAATGTTACAAAGAGTCACTGTCTCATTATATGATTTTTAAACATAATAATAGATATAAAATTCACTTTAAACGCAGAAAAAAAACCAAAAATAGCAGAGCTGTAAAAAAACGCGTCCGAACTTCACAACGACTTCTGTATTGTTTAGGGATGCCAATCCCGGCAACCCGGACGTCCCGGAAATCCCGGGATTTGCTTGCATTAATATATATTTGGACCATTTTGGTTACTAGTGTTGGTTACAAGGTAGTGTGGTCCTGTACTAGTACTTAACCGAGTCCCACTTTTTGCAGGTTAACTATTTGGGTTGTTATTGTTTGTTGTAGTGATAGTGCATTTCTATTCTTCATATGTTTGTCCGTTGCAGTTCGTGCATGTCAAAACAAGTTCTATTGTTTTGATGTTGTTTACAAGTAATCGCTTATCATGGTGGACGTGACCTGTAGTGAGGCTATGTCGTTAACTACCTGCAGTGAGACTATGTCGTTAACTCAAGCCGACATTTCTTTAATTAAAATTTCAAGTTTTAACAAAAATTTTCCAATTGATTCAAATGATATCATCCGCATCACGGGCGTTACTTCGAACACTGTTTCCACTCTGGGTAAAATGACGACAAATTTAACTTTTTCGGACTTTTTTTAAAACATACGTAACATGTGGTTAATGACGAGTTTAACATCCCTACAGACGGTATATTGGGTAAAGACTTCTTGAAAGTCAATAAATGCGTTATCAGCTATGCAAGAATTGCATTTCCTTCTGGGTAGGTTACAAAAAAGTCACGATTCCGATTCTTCACGGAACTGAAAGCGATACTTGCGTAATTCCACCCAGATGCGAAGTTTTTCGACTTTTTAATTTAGGAAGTTCACCGGAACCACTTTTTGTGGAGTCACAAGAAATTGATAACGGTGTATTCACGGCAAGGTGCATAATTAGTACAAGTAACCCAATCGTCAAAGTCATAACTACCACAAGTGACATAAAATACGTAAAGAACTGTAACATCCGGACTCAAAAACTCTCTAATTTCTATGTTTATTCCATTAATAAGACAAGAAACGATGACAACCGGACAAAATAACTGATTAAGACTTTGAAAAAACAAATTCCTAGTTACGCTGAAAGCGAATTGCTCAACTTGTGCGTAGATTACGCAGATATATTTGCACTTCAGGACGACAAAATGACATTAAACCACTTCTACGAACAAAAACTAAGATTGACAGACAACAACCCAGTTTACAGTAAAAATTACCGTTTACCATATTCCCAGCGTGAGGAAATCAACCGTCAAGTTAATAAGTTATTAAAAAATGAATTAATCGAAGAAAGTTACTCGAATTATAATAGCCCTTTAATTGTTGTTCCGAAAAAAGACACTAATGGTCAAAAAGCGTACCGCATGTGCGTCGATTTCCGTGCTGTTAATAAGAAACTGATTGCCGAAAAGTTCCCTCTTGCGAGCATAGATGACATTTTAGACAACCTTGGCCGAGCGAAGTATTTTTCAACTTTAGACCTCTTTTCAGGATTTCATCAAATCCCTTTGCATGTTGACTCTCGTGACGTAACATTCTTTAGCACCGACCGAGGAGCATTTAGGTGGAAAGTGTTACCGTTTGGTTTAAACGTAGCACCAAACTCATTCTCACGAATGATGACAATTGCTTTTTCCGGTATTCCTCCCAATGTGGCATTTCTTTACGTCGACGATATAATCGTAATTGGTTGTAGCGAGGCACACCACATAAAAAATCTATCAAAAGTTTTCAATACATGCAGAGCTTTCAACTTAAAACTCAACCCAAATAAATGAAATTTTCTCCGGCCAGAAGTTACATTCTTAGGCCATAAATGTTCAGCCAAAGGTCTGTTGCCAGATGACACCAAAATAAATGCAGTTAAAAAATATACAAAACCGACTGACAAAGACGCGGTTAGACGATTCGTCGCATTTGCTAATTATTACAGACGGTTTATACCAAATTTTGCGTCTCTGGCAGCGCCTTTAAATCAATTAGGCAGGAAAAAAGTTGAGTTTATTTGGGACAGTGCGTGTGATAAAGCTTTTGAGTCGCTAAAATCAGCATTAGTTTCACCAAAACTTCTACAATACCCGGACTTCACAAAATAATTTATTATTACTGTCGATGCCTCAAAAATTGGGTGCGGTGCTATACTGAGCCAAGAGCAACAAGGGAGTGATTTACCTATTTGTTTCGCTTCTAAAGCATTTAATAAAGCCGAACAGAAAAAAACCAATTATAGAATTGGAACTTTTAGCAATCTATTTTGCAATCAAACAATTTCGACCATACATTTACGGAACTAATTTTATTGTTAAATCGGGCCATAGGCCTTTAGTTTATTTATTCAATATGAAGGATCTAGCCTCAAAACTAGCGAGGATACGGCTTGAATTAGTCGAATACAATTTCACCATCGAGTATATTAAGGGTAAAACAAACGTAGGTGCAGACGCACTTTCACGCATTCATTTTGATGATATCAGGGAATCGACGAAACACGTACTTGCAGTTAAAACCAGAGCTATGACGAAACAACGCTACGGTAAAGACTTACAAAACAAAGATTATACAGACAACTGAACTCAGACAGTAAAAGTTTACGACAAATTTGCATACAATTTCTCAAAAAAAGGTCCCGCGTATTAGGTCACTAATATTTTATGATAATAATAATGAAATTTCAACTTTAAAAATTGATGCGCATATAAAACATAAGAAACTCGAGTTAATGTTGAGACTGCTAACGAAATAATGAATTTAGAGGATTTATTTTCGAGGCTAGAACAAGAAGCCAGCAATCACAACATTAAAAGCATTGAATGGCCTAAAGATGATGAGGGTTTTTTAAACATCTTTCTATTACAAACTTTAAAACCAGCGGAAATGAAATTTTAAAATCTTTACAAATTATACTAACAGATACCGTAGAAACTATCACTGATGACGACAAAAAATTAAAACGACCCGATTGCAGGCGGACACTGCGGAATGAAATAAAAAATGCGTGTGTAACACCGTACACATGATAGAAGTGAAACTTCTTAAAAAAGGTGTGAGTACCAGGTACCTACTCACGAAATTGGATGTGTAAACGTATGTTTACGGTTCGGCAAACCATTAGTCGATTGAGTTACATACCTAGGTTTGGTTAGAAATCAAACAATAATTTCATTTCATCTTATTAATTTTCTGATATACATATAATTTATTTATTCATTTTCCGGTAACACCACCTTACGAATTCGACATTACCAAGGGATTAAGTAACGTACGCACTTTTGTTTGCAAAATGCATTTATTTAAGTTGAAAGAAGACAAATTCCTTTGTTCGGCATTTATTCTTACTCGCTTTCTATCTTCCAAGGCGAATTCATATATTTTTATCACGAATTCATATATTCGTATGGTAGCAAGAGTATAAAAACATAAAATTACCTTATAAATTAAAAGC
>NW_023473848.1:0-3647 GCF_013731165.1 Rhagoletis pomonella
CAACCACCTACAAATCTCTACAAACCATTCTTCATTTCTGTTGATCGCTCACAGTACGCTCAGTGGTTTTTGCGTTTATATTTTTAGTTGGCTAATTCGCAGTTGCCAAATTTTTTTGGATCACAACGCGTTAGTTCGCCAAACAGCCAACTTCCTGCTGGTTCACTCACCATTGCGAGTGGCTGTCAGATAACAGAGTCTCGTCTCACACTGGCCGCACGCACGCACGCATCCCGCCGCGGTGCCCAGCCTGATCAACTGTTGATACTCGTAATCTGTTAGTGCCGTGTGAGGATCGACAATTGCTAACAGTGTGAAATAATTGGGAAATTCGCATTAGATTTTCACTTGTGCAATGATTTTTTGGTCTTTTCTTATTCGTGTATCTCGCTCGAGTGTAGTACATACATTTTGTGTTGCATTCCATTGACATTTTTTTTTTTTGTGCAGTGTTCACTTTCATTTTCGCTCATTAATGATGCAGCTTCTGTGCTGCTTATTTGTGCTTGCTCTTATATGTATGTTTACTTTCTCGTACACATTTTACTTTTCAAGTTCAATGCGAATTTGCATTTGCCATTCCGCCGCTTTTTCATTGCCCTCTTTTCCCCTTTTCTTTCGTTTGGCCACAATTTCGCTCGAACCTTTCTTCATTCGCGTTTGTGGTTAAAAATAGTCGCAATGTTTCAGGTGGGGGCGCCGCCGTTGCCATTATTCGACTCGGCTCTTCTACTCTTTGACGGTATGCAAATGTGCTTTTCATCTTCTTTACTTGGCCATTTCTTTATCTCCTTATATGGCGTTAATTTATTTTTATGTTAGTCCTATGTAAACCCCATTACTATGTAGTTGCGGTGAGTCAATATTTTGAATTTATTTTTGCAGCAGACATTCCCGTGTATGTATGTATGTACAAGTATTTATAAATACATATGTATCGAATCGAGTTGTAAGTATGATTGCGGCACTATGCAGTTGTTTGTGAGTATTTTTATATTTTTATTTTTATTTTTTATTTTTAATTTTTTTCTGAGAAGACATCAGTCATGTGGCGGGCGGCGCATTGTTTTCGTTTTCAATAATGACGCTGTGCACTTTAAATTTACGATGTATTTTTAGTCAACAGTCAATATGTATTATGTTCTGCATTCTCTGTACATTAGGGCGGCACTTTTATATTTGATAACTTTTGAACCCTAAGCCATGCCATGGTTTTAAGGACCACCGTTAAACTCTAATCCACGAAAAATTAGCTACCAGAAATTGGGCACAAACAGACCGAATAATCCAGAAGAAATTAGACCTGGGTTTAAATCGACGGAGCAGCAAACATCGCCAGCGTCTCGTAGCAAATTTTCCTTAAATATTGCTTGTTTACTGCTTTTACTTACGTGGTAAAAAAAAAAGTAAAAAGGGAAACTCGCCTTCCGTACTTTCACCGAAAACAGTAGCCCAGCTTAGATTGAACAGATTTTAAATAATACAAGATGGATGGGAAAAGATGTCTTAATAATTAAAATTGTTTGTCAACTGTCTTTCAATTCAACACAGTCTTTCGAGAGACAAAAAAAAAACATTATTTAAAAATTAAAAAAAATCAAATAAGTCCTGAAAATTAAAAGAAATAAAAAATATATTATTTTAAAAGAATAACATAGGCATGATAGTTTGAAAGATTTTGTTTATTCTGGTACGAAGGTCTCCCTTGCCAATTTTCATGGTGAAAAGCAGAAAGCACTTGTATATCATTTTTGTAGCTAAGCACTGGCTTGTCGTTCGAGAGATCCGAGGTCGAGTGCTCGGGTGGCAGAATTTTGTTTTATTTTTTTGAATAAAATATTATTTTTTAATTAACTTTTATTTATTAGATTTTATTGTTTTAGTAAGACAAATATATATTTTTAAATTTTTTTTGTAGTTTTGTAGACTTTATTGTTGAAAAGCAAAGTCTTTTTCAATTTGATTTAATTTTTAGAAACTAATATTTTTTCTACTTCCGTTTAGTAATGTTTTTTTTATCTTTTTCAAGTTAATTTTTTTCAGTTAGTTTAATTTAGTAGTTTTAAAAAGAAACATAACTTTTTTAATATCATTCAAATTTTAGAATTTCATTATATTTAGTCTTTCTTTTTTGATTTAATTTTGTATCTTTTTTATTTTAAGTTTCTTTTGATTTTTATATCCAAATTCCTAAAAACCAAAGAAGTATTTAACTAATCGAATTTTTTAAGAAAATGTTTCTTTGCAATGCCCTTCGAACCTATTTTATTTTCTGGCGTAAAATCTTCTAATACTGATGGAAAGTCTTTAACTAAGAAATTCGAACTTGGATGAGAGTGAAGTTTTACAAACATAAAAATGGAGAGCTTTACTTTCCCAAGGCGTGGTTTATAAACACCATGCGCTCGGCCATGATTGCAATGGAACTAAACTCAGGTAAATACATCGCGGAAAGTAATAAAGTTAAGAGCCACCCTAATCTACATACATATATGGATAAACTTAAATGCTTGCATATATGCACATATGCATGTATGTACAAAAGACCATACGATTATGAATACTAAGTGTCAATATACGCATGTATGTATGTGTGTTGTAAACTCCTGAGAACATTTCTTTGATATATAAATGCAACTAAAACACATATTTACATACATAGTACATATGTATGTACATATTTATTTTTTCATTCAGAATTAAGAAATTTGAACATTCTATAGATAGCGACAACTACCCTGCAAACCAAAGTTCCCGAAATCTTAAGGAAATCGTTTCAAAGAAAATTATATGAAAGGGTTGACACGAACTCGTAAAGAAATTTCTGTACGAAAAATAAAGAAAATTCTGGAAAAATTCTGAAAGATATTCTTCACAGAGCACCATTATTTTCGTTGCTTCACAGATTTTCTTCCGAAATTTCGTAAAAGAATGGAAGTGTGCGTAATTTATTTCATTTTAGAAAATTCGGCAAAAAATCGAATTAAATCTTAACGAATTCTTTGAAATTTCTTTACAATGCAGAATACTTTGAAAAAATGGTTTGCAGGGTAATTACAAACGAGTG
This sequence comes from Rhagoletis pomonella, assembly GCF_013731165.1. Taxonomy (NCBI): domain Eukaryota; kingdom Metazoa; phylum Arthropoda; class Insecta; order Diptera; family Tephritidae; genus Rhagoletis; species Rhagoletis pomonella. The sequence goes on from NW_023473848.1 coordinate 3,068, forward strand.
ACGTGTAATGCCATGTTTGTATAAGTAACCATAGTTTTGAGTTAAAAATAACGTAAACTTTTAATTTTCTGAAAGCTTAATAGGAACCGCATTTCTGAAAAGTGCGCCAGAAAAGATTTCTATACTTCTCATGCATTCAAAGCGGCCAAAAAAAGAGAGCTGTCGCAAGTTCTGTTCTATCCCTACCAAAGCTCCTGCAACTATGTGTGTTGGGCTTTCCAATGGTCCGATAGGTGGTGTAGTGGTTAGCAGTGCGCGCTATCATTCCGCAATGCCTGGGTTCAAGCCAGGTTGAACCCAATATAAAAGCCAACTTCTTATAAACATACAATCACCATTCGGAGTCGTTCTAAAACTGTAGGTCCTTCCCGTTTGTGTGACAACATTAAGGCCTACGCAACAAATCGGAGAAGAACTCGGCTATACACTAACCTATGTGATGCGCAAATCTATTATTATTAATAGTCCGATAGTGCAACTTCAGACGAATGGTAATGCAATGGTAATGGTTCTTTCTTCTTTTCTTTTCTTTGCTTTTCTTTTCTTTTCTTTTCTTTTCTTTTCTTTTCTTTTCTTTTCT
>NW_023473849.1:0-3647 GCF_013731165.1 Rhagoletis pomonella
ATTTCACGAAAATCGAAGCTACGATGGATTCTGTGATAGCCCTGATTATACCAAAAAAAAAAATATATGGGAACACTTTTCGACCCTATTGAATGGCAGCAACACTGAAGTAGTGGAGAAGACGAACCCGAGCCCCCAGTCGATGACGATGGAGCCGATGTTCCAGTACCCGACTATAACGATGTACGAATAGCGATTATGCGGACGAGAAATAACAAACTTACTGGAGCTGACGGCCTGTCGGCAGAGCTATTCAAGTTCGAGGAGCTGATAAGGTGCATGCCGGCGACTGGAATTTAAGTCGCCAATTCACAAAAAAAGGCGACCCCGCCATGCGCGCTAACTGTGGAAGACTGAAGCCCGCCGTCAACGAACTGATTGCGCCTTACCAGTGTGGCTTCAGATCTGCCAACTCCATTATAGATCTCGTATTCGCAATACGCCAAAACTTGGAAAAGGCCCGTGTGAATAGGCTCGAGACACGCCTTCAATTTGTCGATTTAAAAGCCGCTTTCGACAGCGCCAAAAAAAAAAGTTGTCTTTATGCCACGATGTCTTAATTTCGTATTCCCGCGCAACTAATACTGCTGTGTAAAATGACGTCGAGCAATACCACCAGCTCCGTCAGAATTGGGAAAGACCTGTCCGAGCCGTTTGATACCAAACTAGGTTTCAGACAAGGTCCCTTCATGTAATATCTTCCCTTTCATGTAATATCTTTAATATGACAACATCATAAGAAGATAATAAGAGCCGCAGAACCGAACCGCTCAGGCACAATACTTTACAAGAGCGTACAATTGCTGACGTATGCCGACGACATCGATATTATTGGTAGAAACAAGGTCTACGTCTGTTCTTCCTTCTCGGAATTAGATAAAGAACCAAAGCGTGTGGATCTAGAGCTAAACGAGAACAAAATACTTCGTTATTTCCTGTCATGTGACAAATAGTCACAGCATACGCGTCTTGGCACCCACCTTATTGTTGACAGTTACAATTTTGAAAAAAAACACGACTTCGTTTATTTAAGTATCAGCATTAACACCAACAATAATGTCAGCGGAGAATCACTCTTGCCAACAAGTGCTAATTTGTACTGAGTAGGCAATGGAGGAGTAAAGTCCTCTCATCGTACAAAAAATTACACTCCATAAGTCACTCATCATGCCTGTGCTGGTTTATGGCGATGAAGCATGGACAATGAAAACATTTGATGAGACGGCTCTTGGAGTTTTCAGGAGAAAGATTCTGCGAAAGATTTATGGGCCTTTACGCATTGGCGACGGCAAGTACCGCATACGATGGAACGTGAGCTGCATGAGCTTTACAACGACATGGACATAGCGTTCGTTCGAATGGACGCTCCAGCTCTCAAAGAAAGGGGAAGGCCCCCACTGCGATGGAAGGACCAAGTGGAGGACTTGGAAGAGGAATTACTGGCGTGCTCTTTTGGACTCGGCTTAAATCGCTTAGGCGATATTAGCGCCAAATAAGAAGAAGAAAGAAAGAGCGGACCAGGGGAGTTGCAGATTGCTAGTGCAGCACGAGCAAGTTGAAATATATTTCCGAAATCGGTTTGTGCGCTTTGAATTGCATTCACACCTTGCAACTTTCATTTCTGAAACTGATTTCGGCTAAGTGACAGAAAGGTCTTTCTGGCTGTTCACACATGGAAATAAAATTTCTCTTTCTCAATTTGACAGCGAATTGCGTGGAAAAGTTGGAAATATTGCCAAGTCTGGAACGCTCTTTAAAGTTTAATGGGTGAAGTCAAATTACGAACGATTACAACCTGAATAACTCAGTGAGAGGGGAGACCAGTAGGTTTATGTTTGCATGTATGCATTTCTAGAAAAATATATACATATTATCAAAAATGGTGGGTAAGCACTGTGGCCAATGGTAGCTATAGGTGAGGACCTTACATTAAAGTTGAGAAGTGCATGTGCGAAAATTTCGTAAATTCCATAAAGGAAATTTTTACACATGCAGCAGTACATAGCATGTATTTAGGCGCCAGCTGTTAGCAGTCGCGCATAAACACAACCAATTCATATTTAATCAGAAGCAATTCGATGTTGGCTTTATTTTGAATTAAAATGTGATAACAGACATGACAGATTTTTCCGCATAAAATATTTTTACTAATAATACATATGTATATTTAATTATTTAGTTCTCTGCACCACTTCGCGTTCTCACAACCTTTTTCCGCCATCTTAATACGAAATTTAAAGTTATATAGCCGTTTGCATTTTCGGTTTATACTTTTATGGAAATACTCATATACATACAATTGTGATCAGCTGATTAAGTCATCAACATTTTGATAAATTTTGGCTATTTTTCTTTTATTTATTTACCCCCAAGGTTCATAGAATACAAGGTTACGACATCAGCCATGGCCGCCATCTTGATGACGTAGATGGCTCAATTTTTGGAGTTGCCAGATTCCTAAAAAATTATCTTATAAAAATACACTATTTTAGTCTAAAATACATCAAGCTTTATTTCAAATATGTGTAACCCTGATATTTACCGTTTTGACAATTTGCGTCGAAGTTTGTGCTTTTTTCTGCGTCTTTGAGTTTTTTTAAATTACCAAAAATTTAAGTGCGCTGTTTTTGATTGCAAAAATTACACTAACAAAGGTAATTTAGGTTTTACCGTATGTCTAAAGATGAATTGCAATTTCGGTAGCGAAATTTTGGCAATGTTATGAACGCTTTTTATTTAAAAATACGCGAGTGCGTTCTGCTCACTTTCAAGAATAAAATCACCAGCATATTTCAATTTGCATTCGATTTACATTTCATTTGTCACTATTGTACGAATATTATTATGTTAATCCAGTTTCATGTGAAGTTATAACATTTTATGTTATGTCTATTCTATGAACCTTGATTTATGTACGTACGATGCACGATAGACGTTTGCATTCTGCTATTCTCTATTACGAATCGATGTTGTCGTATGAAATCCGATAAGATGGCGTAGCTGATTTGTGCTAGTTCATAATAAGAAGTGAACAAAAACCACAGCCATTCACAATAATGCATCTGGTATGAAAACGATAATGCGAGAACTGATTTCATGCGATACGCTTGCAATCGTCTATCGCCTATCGTATGAAAATTCATAATAGGGGGGGTTAATGTTTATTATTTTTCCATAAAAGTCTACTTCATAATATAACAAACACTATATAAACCCACATTTCAAACTTTTTTGCAAAAATAATGAAAAATTTGTAGTTTCAGCTAAATTTTCAACTTTTTTATTGTTTTTTTCAGAATTTGTTCCAGTATCCAGTTTAATAGCCCATTAAATTCCAGGGTAATAATGTGCAAGTTTTAAGTTGCTAAAGAATCGCATCGGTTTTTAATAATTTATTTTCTGACTGCATGCCACATTTTTTTTTTCATACAAAAAAATTGTCGAATATATTTTGTATGGAAAAAATTGGTAATTTATTAAAAATAATGCGGTTTTTTCCATTATTTTTAAGATTCAGTGATCTTAAATTTTGTTGCGACAGCATAAACTCGTCGTAGAGTATCTGTACGATTCTTCATTACAAACGGATTTAATGAACGCTCGAATTTACGTTCGTAGCCATTCGGATTCTGTGATAGCACTTTCGT
>NW_023473850.1:0-3646 GCF_013731165.1 Rhagoletis pomonella
ACGTTTTGGCAATAGAGGAAAAGGTATACTTCTTCAAAATAACTTCGAAAATGATTTGTCTCTTCATTTGGTATGTTTTTTTTGCAGGAAGAGCTTCGTTCCTTTCAAGTTCAATATGTGATGAATTCATATCGATTATGGGAAAAGGTGTGAAGGAAAAAATCGTTTCGGAGATAAAAGAAGCCCGTTATTATTCATTTAGCATTGACTCTACTCCGGATGTGAGCCATACGGATCAGCTATCACTATGTTTTCGATACGTAAAAGGCCGTGACATTCATGAACGGTTTATTGCTTTCATTCCAATTGAAGGTCACACAGCAGACTATCTTTTGTCTATCGTTTTGAATTTCCTAGAGGAGAGTAAAATTGACATGCAAAACTGCAAAGGCATTTCATTTGATAACGCTTACAATTTGGCTGGAATTTATGGTGGCCTTCAGCGTTTGATTGTTCAACGAAATGAATCGCCGATTTTCGTGCCTTGCACTGCTCACTCACTGAACTTAGTGGGTAAAAATAGTGTTTCTAAAAACATTACCGCATCTAATCTTTTTGATATGATCGAAAAATTGTATGGTTTTTTTGTTTATTCATCTTTTCGTTGGAATCGACTCAAAGAACAATTGTCCGAGAAAGGCGAATTTATGTTAAAGAGAGCAACTGGCACAAGGTGGTCGGCTAAATTCCAATCAGTTCAAGCTTTGCACTCATGTTACTTGAAAGTGTTAACTGTTTTGAATTCTCTCATTTCTGAAAAAAGCCTCAGTGAAGATAACAAAGCATCGGCAAAAGGTTTGATAGCCAAATTGTGCCAATTTAAAAATATTTTAATGCTTGTCTTGTGGAAAAGTGTTTTGACTAAATTTAACTTTGTAAATTTAGCTTTACAAAAACCAAATCTGACTCTTTCGACGATCACAAAACTATATGCTTCAATAGTTACAGATCTTGAAAACAAGGATTACAACAAAATTTTCGATGAAGCCTTGACAATTTTCGACAATATTCCTTCTGATTTTCAAGCAGATTTTATTCAGTCTCGTTCAACAGCGCAAGCACTTGTTCCAGAAGATGAGAAAGAAAATTTAAAAAAATCGTTATTCGAACCTGTTATCGATGCTCTGTTATCAAATTTGAAAAAACGTGCTGATATTTATAATGATTTGGAAGACTTTTTCTCATTTTTAATAAATTTAAATTCAATGAGTGACGAAGACATTGCTGTATCATGTAAAAAAGTAGTCGAAAAGTATCCAAATGATCTCAATGAAGTTCAACTAACTGATGAATGTCAATTTGCCAAAAATTACTTTACTTTTGATAACTTAAATCATGAATCGATGTACAACACAATGTTCGATGATCATCTTTGTGAAACTTTCCCGAATTTAGACATTTTATTACGCATTTATTTATGCATGTTTGTCACTAATGTTACAGATGAAAGATCATTTTCAAAATTGAAATTGATAAAAAATTGTTTGCGTAACACTATGGGAGATGATCGTTTGAACAGTCTATCAGTTCTTTCCATTGAAAATAACTTGTTGGATGAATTAAACTTTGATTAAATTATTGATAAGTTCGTAACACTCAAGTGCAGAAAAGTTGTGGTTTAATTTTGTTGGGCAAATAAATAAAAATCTATCATATTATCATATGAATATTTTTTTTCATTGGCCCCCTTGAGTCCGGGGCCCTGGGGCAATGGTCCCAAAATTTGTTCGATAATCCGCCACTGACGTGTACTTCTTTCTGGCGCAGGACGGATGGTATTGAAAATAGGCAAAATCGGACAATAACCACGCCTACCTCCCATATAACGGTAATTTTCAGAAATACGAAAACTGCGATATTTTAGTAACTACTGAAGATTATTTACTCAAAATTAATATTTATTATAATTTTTAAGGGTTGCAGCCTAAACGGATAGACAGAATCGAATGAAATTTTGGCCGAGTATTGCTATCACACCTGGGCTTATAATAGGAAGAAAAAATGGGCTCCGAAAAGTGGCACCTCACATAGGCGTGAAATTTTTTATCAGCTGTAACTTCGGAACCATAAGTTACATGAGCTTCCAATTTAGTATGCGGACATATCTATGGTAGGTGCTTATAGTAGGCTAAATATACATGAGTTTGTAGAAAGCGGCGTGGCACATCCCATAGGCGTGAAAATTTTTATCAGCTATAACTTCGGAAACATAGGTCATATGAACTTCAAATTTGGTGCGCAGACGTATCTATAGTAAGGTATACTAAGGTATATATAAATGGCTTTGTGAAAGGGGGCGTGGCACATCCCATAGGCGTGAAATTTTAGCAGCTATAACTTCAAAACCATAAGTCGCATGAAGTTGAAATTACGCATGAAGTTGAAGTACGCAGACGTATCTATGCTAGGTGCTTATAGTAAGGTATGCATAAATGGTTTTGTAAAAGGGGCGTGGCACATCCCATAGGCGTGGAAACTTTAGCGGCTATAAATTCAAAACCATAAGTCGTATGAAGTTGAAATTTGGTACGCAGACGAATCAATGGTAGGTGCTTATAGTAAGGTATATATAAATGAGTGCAAAAAGAGGCGTGGCTCATCCCAAAGGCGTGGAAATTTTTATTAGCTATAACTACAAAACCAGTAGTCACATGAAATTGAAATTTTATATGCAGACATACATATATACGGTTAGGTGCTTATATACATATATACATACATGAGTTTGTAAAAGAGGGCGTAGCTCATCCCAAATTGGTGGAATTTTTTTCAGCTATAACTTCAAAACCATAAGTGATATGAACTTGAAATATGGTACACAGACATATCTATGGTAGGTGATTATAGTAAGGTATCCTTACTAATATTATAAATACGAAAGTGAGTTTTTTATTAGTTACGTTTTCACGCTTTAACTACTCAACCGATTCCCATTAAACTTTGTACACTGGGGCCATTCAGCCCAACTTAAAATATAGGATAGATTTAATATCGATTATACGAGGGGGCGTGGCACCTCCCATAAAACGGAATTTTTATAGAGTACAGCGACTTGGTATAGATACATATACGTATATAAAAACAATTCCATTTTCATGGAGGAGCGCTGCCACCTGTTTGAAAAAATAAAATTCGACTTGAATTAATGGAATTATTTATTTGAAAATTATATTAAAGAATGGATGACGTGAGGCTTAAAAAAGTTGTATTTTGAAAGGGTTGCCACCTGTATGCCGAAAAGCCAAATTTTAATTAATTATTCACAAGCTATCTAAAAAATTAATATATAAGTGTCAAATGAAAGATTGCTAAGAAACCTTCAGGTTGACCATTAAACATATTACTGAGGTATTTACAAGCGTTGCCACCCGTTTAAAAATTAAATCCATTTAATTTAAATGAATTACTACAATATGAGTATCAATCGAAAGGTTTTTGATAAGGGTTTTAGTTCTTAAGGCTATGTCTCCATTGCGAGATTTAATGAAGATTTAGCCCTCTGACGAGATTTAACGTTAAATCTTTCGAGATTTGTCATATAAAATTAAATCTCGAAAGGCAGTAGATTTAAGTTAAAACTTCGTTAAATCTTCAATAATATTGGTCAATAAATATAATTTGTTAGGTGTGGCATCCACATATTCAC
>NW_023473851.1:0-3646 GCF_013731165.1 Rhagoletis pomonella
GCTTAATCGATTTCTTTTTTCATCCTGATCATTTATGTATACATTTGACTATATCTATCTCGATTCGTTTTGGCTGTTACAAACAACCGTTATGTGAACAAAATTAATATACCCTTGTGCACAAGTGCGCTCGGGTATAATAACGTATTCGGCTTGTATTTCTTTCATCCTAATTTCCTCCTTTTCTTTCCATGAAATTTTTCAAATTTATAAACCTGAAAGGATCGCGAAAATCAAGTAAGAGATTAAGAGATAATAATACACTTGTATCCCAAGCGACTCCGCACACTTCGACGTCACCGAAATAAGAATTTTAATAGAATATTTATATTTAGAATCTATTGTTTTCTAGCCATTTGTTGAAAAATTATTGGAAAACTATAAGGTCTACGCACATGAATAACTATTTTAAATTGCTTAAGCTGCAAAAGGACGTTGTTCTGATGGGTTTGGCTTTTGGTGAGTAGGTGGATGTGGGCTTGTCGCAATTTGTATCATCATCACGTCTAAATATTTCAAGTATGTTTTATTTAATTTTGAAATCTCTGTCTCTCCGAAAAAGATAGAATAACTCCGAAGTAGTTTAAATCACTCCCGAAAAACTACGAAATAAACCAAAATTTGTTAGTCCGTAAAAATTCGCAAAACTCCGAAACTTCTGAATCACCCCGAAAAAACTCAGAGCTGCTGCGTGAGCTACATGTTCTGAAAATTTAGAATCAAACCGCAAATATCGGATTTTTCCAAAGTTACTGAGTGGCTTCGTAACTTCTTCGAAAGTGCAGAAGTTGTTCTGAATATAACTCCAAGTTTGTCAGAAATTTCTGAGTTGCACAAAATTCCGAATTATTTTGTGAGTTCATTCATATTTACATATACATATACATATATAGATACATAGTTACGAGTTGCATTAACTACCTGCTTTTGACTTAAATCCGTCACTGGCTTCTTTTTTTTCTAGGAACGTGAGCCTCAAGTAAAAGATACAAGCCCCAGCAATGCACGAGGTACCGCACATTTGGACGGTACCGAAGTAAGAATGCTATTCGCACTCTGCAAGGTTATAAACTGCACATTTCAAGTGGAATCGTGTAAGTATTTGCATTAATATGTACCTATATGTGCAAACAATTAAGAACAGATTAAAAATTTAACTAAATAAAAATGTATTTCAGCTGAGAGAGGAGAATGGGGCACATCATATGCAAATCTAACTGGTGATGGTATATTTGGTCTGATCACAGAGAGAAGATCAGATTTTGCCGTTGGAGCTTTGTATTTTTGGTAAGCTTAATAACAATAAATAATGTGCAGTTTTTCTCACCACTCTCTCGCATTTCCCGAAGGCCTGATGACTATCGTTACCTGGATATGTCTCACTTTATTGGACGCTCCGGTGTGACATGCCTAGTACCATCACCGCATCGTCTCACCAGCTGGTTACTACCATTTCGGCCATTTCAATTGACCCTTTGGCTAGGCGTGATTGCTTGCTTGTTCCTTGAGGCATTGGCACTCTTTTTTACACGCTATATGGCTCCTTCGGATGATGAGCCTAAATATAGTTTACTGGAGAGTTTTCAATTCGGTTATATTACTACGCTGAAACTTTTTGTGTCACAGGGCTCGGACTATGTAGTCAATTCGCATACGGTACGCATGGTGCTCTTTGCATGCTACACGATAGATACGATTGTGACGAGTGTCTATGGTGGCGGACTATCGGCAATACTAACGCTGCCAACGTAAGTGTTTTGCTATTGAAATGCTATTTCTCCACCGCATAAATATTCTTGAATAGCTTGGAGGAAGCAGCTGACTCAGTAGAGCGTCTACATAGTCATGGTATTCCATGGACTGCAACATCACCTGATTGGGTAATCTCACTCAGAGGAGAAGGAAATACTGATGTGGGTTCAATTTGTATAGCAACAAATATTTAAATAGACTACAGTTATAATTGAATTTTCTTCTAGCCATTTGTTGAAGATTTGTTGAGGAATTACCGCGTCTACACTTATGAACAAACTACTGAATTGGCTAAAACTGAAAATATGGGCTTTATCTTGGAGCGATTGGCTTTTGGTGAGTCGAGTGTGACAGTCTGGTGACAACACATGAATTTAAATTATATTGACCCTCAGATGACAAATGTTTATCATATCGCTCCAATTGATACAACTTTCGACATAAAAGTTTTGTCACATAAAACGTTATTCGATGACTTCACATAACATATCAATCATATGATAGCAGCCTGCATTATCTCGTTTCAATAACATAATTCCGTTTGAAATGATGTCACTTATATAAATACATACAATATTTTAATACTCACTTCTATGATGTCACATAACTTTCGTCTACAAGCTGCTCTGTCAAGCTCGTGATGTTATATTACATGACGCGACATCAGTCACATACAGGCAGCTTCTGCAATTCACTTCCGAGTGAATTTCAACCCCTACCAATTTGAATACAAAGCGTATTTGATTGAAATTCACTCAAAAGTGAATTGAATAACCTGCTTGACAGCTTTTTCTTTCATAATATCATTTCAGTCACATACCATCACTTTACTTGATGTCACATCGATCAAATATCACAAATTTACAAATGAATAATTGCCTCATGGCAGGGGAGTCAATTCCACGTAAAGCAACATTATATTTCCCATATTTACAAGCAAGGCAATTCTACCTACGATAGTCGAGAGTATTTGTATGACATGAAAGTCTTACTAAAAAGGCTGCCTTACCAATTTTCATGGTGAAAAGCTTTTTTGACAGAAAGCGCTTGTAAAATATTTTGCTCGCGCTGCTCCAACAGTCGCAACGGCGAAGTGACCAAAGCACGGCATAAAAATTTAGTTTTATACCCGAGCGCACTTGTGCACAAGGGTAGGTATTATAACTTTGTTCACATAACGGTTGTTTGTAACAGGCAAAACGAATCGAGATAGATATAGACAAATTTATACATAAATGATCAGAATGAAAAGAGAAATCGATTAAGCGGTGACTGTCTGTCCGTCCGTCCGTTTGTGCACACGATAACTCGAGTAAAAATTGAGATATCTTAACGAAACTTGGTACGTGAACTTCTTTTGGGCGTAGGACGGATGGTATTGAAAATGGGCGAAATCGGACAATAACAACTACCTCCCATATAACGGTAATTTTAAGAAATACGAAAGCTGCGATATTTTAGTAACTACTGAAGATAATTCCCTCACAATTGATACTTACAATGAGTTTCAGACGGAAAACATGAATTTTATAAATTTTTGGAAAATGGGCGTAGCCGCGCCCACTTATGGTTACATGTGTATATCTTGGTAACCGCTACACCAATTTCTTCCAAACTTGGCACAGTTGTTGGTCCTGGTACAGCATACCAAATGGCCGTAAATTTCTAAAATCGGACAATAACCACGCCCACATCCCATATAACGGTAATTTCGAAAAATACAAAATCTTCGATAAATCAGTAAATATTGAAGCTAATTTTTTCAAAATTGATGATTGCAACAATTCTTTACCAAGAAATACGTTTATGACAAAATTTTGGAAAATGGGCGTAGCACCGCCCACTTGTGATCACATATATGTATCTCGCTAACCGTTCTAGCAATTTGTACCAA
>NW_023473852.1:0-3645 GCF_013731165.1 Rhagoletis pomonella
ATATACTTAGTACCTGCGCCGGGTATTTAATGTTCGGCTCTGCCCGAGCTTAGACTTTCTTACTTGTTAAAACTTGTAGCTGTCAACAGTAACGTGGGTGCCAATACGCTTATGCTCTGATTGTTCGTCTAAAGACAGCAGATTCTTTGTGTTGTCCTCGTTCACCGCCAGAACCATTCGCTCTGCTCCTCTATCTGATTCCGAGAAAGCAGAATAGACATAGCCCTTGTTTTTGCCTATAATGTCGATGTCATCGGCATACAGCAGCAATTGTACGCTCTTATAGAGTATTGTGATTGAGCGGTTATGTGTTAGTTACACAGACATGACTCTGGCATGACTCTGAATGTACAATTTCATAAATAAGTATATATTGGCGAAAATAGTTATAAGTGCATGTTTCTAAAATAGTTGGTGCATATGCATGCATGAGTACATACATATATACACTTAGTACATTCACCACAATAATACGCTGCTATTTTGCCAATTCCACTAGCCAACTTTGTAACTATTCGCCAGATATTGCCTGTCAATTATAATTAGTTTTGGCTCTTGAACATTTACTAAGAAAAACTACAAACTGTTAAATGCAAAAGCAAAGCTGCGTGTCAAAGACATTTTCCGTTTTCCTTTTGTTTGTCTTACGCTTACGCTTTCAAGCATTTCAGCACATTTTTATACATTTATTTTTATGTATGTATGTATATGTACATACTTGCAAGCATATAAATATTTATCTAAAATCTTGCAATTTATTTTTCCGATTTGCATCCATTCACGTATAAGTAGTATGTATGTATGTACATATGTGAAAATATACATAATTGCATACTTATTCATAGATATGGCTATTCAAAGTGCTGAGTGAGTGGGCATATGAAATACCAACTTATGTGATTTTAGAAGTTTTCATTAGTGGCAAAAATAGTAAACTTCCGTACAGAATTGAGGAGGAGTGCAATAAGCGCTCAAAGTGAGATGTGACTTTTTTGTGTAAGACGGCCCGATATAAATATCAGTTTCCCTTCTATGCAGTGGCGGACTTGCACTCTTGTCCGCCCAAAGACATATAGTACTAGCCGTCCCTCTTTCAGCTCCCATTATTTAAGTACTACTTATGTATTTATTTTTTTGCCGACTTTTATCGAAATACATATGTATATTATGCCGTGCGACAAAAACAAAAAATTTCAAAACACACCAAACAATCAATACACTTGCTAATTATGGGAGAGATATAGTAACTGCGTTTTTAGTTTTTCACTCTGACGCGCAGTGCTTCCGAAATCCAAAAAAGCGGTCGAAATTGAAGAAACAGTTTCTAGATTTGGTTTTTCATCGTTAAGTTGGCTAAAGGGATCCTTTGAAAAGCGCTCACAGTTACGGTCTGTACCCCAAGTGCCCTCTATATTTTCGCCCAAGCACAACATTAAACTTAAGTAAAGGAAACTTTGAGTAAAGGAAATCCTACTAAACCAAAAAGGATCTACGCCTGGAACCGACATTTTTTTAGAAGTAACTGTAACAGATATTTTTTTTAAGTAGAAATATAATGGTATTTTTTCTGTTTTTTTTTAACAAAATATGGATTTCGGCCGCACTGTGTGATGTCAGGACTTTTTTAAAAGGACTATGCAATTTCAAAAGTATGATTAATTCAAAAAATTATTTTAAGAAATCGGTGAAATGTATGTAATATATGTAAAAAATTAAATAAATTAACGTTTTTTGATTTACCAGGATAGGTATTGAAACTGCGCTTATAGTTTATTTATTTTCTAAGCTAATCAATGTAGGAAGGACGAAATTCGTGCATGCGGTCGTGTGTATATTAAGTCCTTAACATATAATTTTCTCAAAAACAAATATTCAAAATGTTCAAGGATATTCAAGGAAAAAATTTTAAAATGACATTATCCGTTACCAAACGGCACAATGCACAAAAATATTAACTGTTTTTATTCTACAGAATTATCTCTTTTATTTGGTACCAACATTTTTATTCTACAGTGCATTGAATTTTTAACCGACTTCACAAAAAGGAGAAGATTATCAATTCGTCGGAATAGTTTTTTTTATGTACTATGTTACCGCATAACTTGGGATCACGTTAAGCGATTTGAAAAAGTCTTTTTGCTTTAAGGAAAAGTGAGGTAGTGCTCACATACTAATTTAGTTTAAATCCAATCTTTGGATCATTAGAAATTAACGATAATCTCAAATTATACATGAGAATTGAAGTCGGTTTTGTAGCCACAATTGCTAATAAAGTATAGTGTAAAAAAAATCCTTAAATAGCTCGTCGATAGCAAGCAAAGCCAAAGAAACTTTTTTTGGAAATTGGCCAACCGGTTCAAAACTATGCTGTGCCTGTTCGATTGGCTGGAACTAGTAAGACGCAGTGGGCGACTCAAAAAAAAAATACAGCACTCCGGGAAGCCTCGGGGTACATTGTGTAAGTGTTTGGCCGAACTTCTGCGCCAATTTGTGGCATGCGCCTTGATGTGTACTCACAAACTGAGGGTATGCTGCCGCCGAAAGGCAAGTGGTTTTTTATGAGCAGTTTTGTCATGGAAAAATTACACTCGAGGTGCAACCGTTGCCAGAAAAAAACTCCTTTGATCGTGGTTGGGAAAGAAATCGGACCCGGGTCCTACTGGGATGGTAATGTGTACCTCCAAGCACTCGGCCACTTAACTTTCCTGCCAAGAGGGCGGAGCGGTGAAAAAAAGTATCAAAGCTCTTTTATTTTTGCCCATGCGGCATAGCAGGTAGACTTACATGCATGCCGCAGGTAGACTCACAGCATGCATGAATAATGATTGCTATTTTTAGTTAAATAAGTTATTTAATTACCTTTCTTTCTTATTCGCCTTCCTGATGCAATGTCAACTTTTGTCAAACCAACTCTTGCGTCGTGTGGCCTAGACCCTTTCCAGTTCTTTTGATTTCCTCTGCCAACCCATCGCTTATCACATTTATTCTTTTCATAATTCACAATACTTGTCTTGCCTGCAAGTGTTATTATTATTTTGTACTTTGTGAATTTCCCTCTTATTTCGCTATGCACCTTCCTCCAACACAACGAAAATATGTATGTATGTGCATTAGTGAATCTGTTCATATATAGTTGGTTTCACTGTTCAACCACTGGCTTGGTATATTTGACGAATCGTCATTTTGTGGTAGCTATCGTAGTGCAGCTCTTAACTGAATTTCATCCTACTAAGCCATACAATACAATAAACGTGTTACAAAACCAACAATTGGAATGCAACAGTTAATGAATGTAAGTGGTAATTTGCAGTCTGCGAGTAAATATCTCAATTTGTTTATAGCTGATGTGTGAATTCGCAATTTAAGTTGGGGAATAGAAATAAGAAATACAATTGACTTGGGTGCAACTACAAAAAAAAAGTTGAACTTTTTTGATGGCATTGTTTTCACCATTTACTTAATTCAATTAACCGTTAGCGGAGCTTTATGAAATAGCCTAAATTTTTGGATATGAGCTCAACACGTCCTGCTATGCATGAATATACAGTAGGGTTTCCCAAAATTTTTTTCCTCCAGCCACCCGCAGATCTGAAGAATATTATTTATTTTATTTATTTATTTATTTTCAATACAACAACCATAGGT
>NW_023473853.1:0-3645 GCF_013731165.1 Rhagoletis pomonella
CTGGCTGGACCCACATATATTCCTATGTAATTTTTACCTAAAATGAAGGAATGCAACCGTTTTTTCAAAGTTTTATTTTGAATTTTTGAATTAGCATGGCAAGAGATGATTTGCATTTTTAACCGACTTCCAAAAAAGGAGGAGGTTATCAGTTCGTCGGAATATTTTTTGTATGTATGTTACCGCATAACTTTGGACCACGTCAACCGAGAATTCTTTTTGCATCGGAAAGGTAGTACCTCAGAGGTGGTCCCATACTAATCTGGTTAAGATCCGATCAGTGGATCATGAGCGCTTGGCCTGTAGATGTGCAAACTGGTTTATTTTTTCGAAAGGGGTTGCCACCTGTTAAATAATTTTACTCAAGTTATTTACTAATCAATGCCCTCAGATCCGCACCCTCCGCTCGATCTTCAAAACTGAGGTACCAAATTAAAGGGCTTAGGGTGTGGATGTTCAAGAAGGTTTTACTTTTTCGAAAAAAGTTGCCACCTGTTAAGAAATTGAGCTCAAATTAATTAATAAGTTAAATCAATTATTAAATATGGGTAGCAATCGAAATGGTTTTGAAAAGGTTTTATAACTTAACTATGTAAAGGAGGGTTGCCACATGTAAAAAAAAATTATTCAATTTTAATTATGTAAAGGAATTTGGCAAGTGAATAAGGTATCGCTATATGGGTGTCATATAAAAGAGGTTTAAGAAGGTAGTAGTTTGGAAATATCTTGGATAGGGTTGCCACCTATTTAAGAAGTCTAATTGAACTATTTCATACCCAAGTTATATGAAATATGAGCGATGGATGTCAAATGAAAGAGTTACAAGAAATTATTGGGGGATTCACAACGGTGTCGTAAGTGTCGTATTGTTGTATGTCGTAAACTTTAAAAGCACCACTGAGAAATGGTTTAGATTAATCATTAGGAATATTTTTAGAGGTTATTGAATAGGGTTTCACCTGTTTAAATAGTTTAATTAAATGTTGGCGTTTTGACGTCATGCGGGTTCACTAGTATATGTAGTTTTTTAAATGAGAATTGAAGTCGGTTTTTTTTTCAAAAAATTACTTGTTACCTAAAATGATGTTACTCGGAGCTCGCTTGTGCTATGCTAATCCTCTCTTGACCACAGCGCTCAATTTTGCGATGGTGTTGAGGTCTGGGATTTGTGCTGACCACTTCATTACAAGAAAATTTTTCCCAAGCAGCCGGCGGTGTCGAATATTTTCAGAATCCTTTGGATCTCCGTCCTGCTGGCAAACAACTTCTTCCGCAGGGTTTGCGCTTTTGTCTACAAAGTCCGGCAAATTTGTTTGGAGGATATGTTCATTATACCTTTTATATTAACCCAAGACACTAAATGCCAGCAAGCAAAACATTATTACACGCCATTAAGCTGCCACTTAAATTTTGTAAAAGTCACGAGAATTGGAGCTTTTGCACTTAAAAGGGGTAATATGGTCCGATGGAACGAAAATTAATTGTTTCCAAAACGATAAAAAGGCATATTTTTGGGAAACACCTTATCAACATCTTCAAAAACACCATACAAAGAAAAAACATGTAACATGGTGGCCAGCACAAATCCCAGACCTCAAAGCTATCGAAAAATTGAGCGCTGTGGTCAAGAGAGGATTAGCATAGCACAAGCGAGCTCCAGTAACATGAAAGAGCTTTGGAGGTGAGCAAAATTATAATGGGGTAATATTCCAAGCGAAATCATAGAAAACTCAGTAGAGAGCATTCCCGGACGTATGAAAATCGCTATTAAAAGCAAAGGAGTCTCCACAATCCTCTTGATATATACCTCCTAAAAGTTCAAAACTGAGTGAAGATAGTTGCCTTGCGTTTTTGCTGCGAATCACTTGTTAATTTTTTCTATTTACTGGGCTTTATACCCTAGGTAATAAGGAAAAATTGCTGAAAATTTCAAAGCAATCCGCTTATTATTAAAAAAGTTATGTTACTGTAAGTAATAAAATGTCGAACATGCACCCGGTTTTGATCGCCAGTGTATTTAAATAGTAAAATAAAAAAGAAAGCCCTTAAATTAAGTAAATATTTGAATAACATACAATAAATAAGTTTAATTGAACAAATGTTGCACATAATTTCTATATAAATTCATACAATTTGCATGTGGGTCCAGCCAGACTCATGCGTACCGAATGTGCCAATCGAAACATGTGTCTGACGGAGAGTTAATATACAATTGGTTTCACATCATTATTTTGACATTTCATATAACTTCTGGATAAGTTAATTAAATTCGACATTGCAAGAAGGTGGCAACCCTCTTCAAAATATTTTCAAAGCCACCCCTTTCGGTATCTGCCCATATGTTGAAACTTATTTCTCCCAATTAATTTTCGTAATTCAAATTGAATTAAATTTTTTAAACAGGTGGCATTCCTCCTAAAGTTATGTTTAGAAACAAATATATTCAAATGCCTTTCCACTGATACCCAATTTGTAATAATTGATTTTTTTAGATAATCTGAATGAAATTTTTTAAAAGGTGGCAACTCTTTTCAAAAAAGTAAAACCTTATTGCATATCTGCAGTCAAAGAGTTTTAATTTGACGCCTTATTTTGGAAAATCAAACGAACGGTTATGTTATGACGGCATTGCTTATTATATAGTTTATATTCAATTGTTCTACAGGTGGCAACTCCTTTCGAAAAAATAAAACCAGGTTGCACATCTACAAGCTAAGCGCTTTAATTTGACACCACATTTTTGAAAATCGAACGAACGGTGCAGATCTTTTATGCGGAACAAAAAATGCCTCGAGTATTATATATACTCATATATATGTGTTCTTTTATCAGGCCTTAGACCATACGTGAATCGGTAGCATTGTTGATTGTTCAATGATTATTTTTTTTGTTTATACGTTTCTTATACTATCAGCCAGAAAGGCATTATTACTAATTGATTTCATAAAAAATAAGAAAATAATTGATTTCATAATTATAAAATAATAATTGATTTCATAAAAAATTAAAAAAAAATTAAAAAAATTAAAAGGTGGCAACTCTTTTCGAAAAAGTTAAACGTTATTGCACACCCAAAGTCAGAGCCCTTTTATTTGACACCTCTCTTGATTATTATTTGAATGCAATCTTTTATCAGGTGGCAACTCTTTTCGAAAAAGTAAAACCATATTGCACATCTACAGACCAAGCGCTTTAATTTGACGTCTCATTTTTGAAAATCGGGCGAACCGTACAGATCTTTTATGCTGTACAAAAAATCCCTTCGCGTATTATATATATAGATATGAAATTATAAATAAAGTTATAGAATATCTGTGGCGCAAAACAATTGCTCGTAAGCATGAGGACCCTTTCGTCAAACTTATTGACGCAATAAAATATACATACAAGCCTTAAAAATGTGTTTCAGTATTTTATGGGGGAATATGACCCTAATCCTCCTACTATTTATTTTTATCTGAACAAAAGACCTTATCGTATTTCCTTTTAATCGTATTTCCTTTTGGTCTTACTTTCCACCCTTCGTTTTTTTTACATGTGGCAGCACAGTCCTGCTGCCATTTGCAAATATTCTGCATGTACTCTCATAATAATTTAATTTAATTTATTAATGCTTAACGCTTAACGCCAATCGGCTTTGTACTA
>NW_023473854.1:0-3645 GCF_013731165.1 Rhagoletis pomonella
ACTCATGGTGGGACTAACTCACAAATGAAGCCACGTGAAACGAAATTGAAAAAATGTTAAGGCAACTTTGAGCAAAAGGGATAAACACAACAAATGATTCCATGTACGAGTATCACTTTGCTGTAGCCTGCACTTTTTTCGACATAACGCACAAAAGTGAAAGTGAAGCAAAGCGACCGGAATTGTGGCAGCCAATTCATTTTGCCAGGAGCCGCATATGTTTGTAGCGTGAAATTGGTAAATTAGTAACTACATACATACCAGCTAGACGGGCATAGTCATGCACAGTCAATGGTCGGCTGCAGGCTGCCAATAGGACACCATATGGAAATTGCAACCGATTTTAAACTGTTTGTGTGTTTTAAATGCCGATTGCCTAATCCTTGTGTATCCATTATTATATCTGAAATGTATTGATCCTTATTTACTAGAACTCTGTCTAAAGGCACCACATAGCCTGATATTTGCCTGCGACTTCCTGCTCTAAACTAGCACTGTGATTAACCGTGTATTCGGATATTCGTGTATATTTGCCCACGCTGCCGTAATCGAACTCTCAAAGTATTCTGATCAAAAGACAACAAGGACACTCAGATATCCTCTGAAATGTTTTCGAGACAACGGGGTTCAGGTGAACAATGAACGTCTATAATTGGCGAAATTTTCCGTTTGCAGCCCATGTAGGGAGACAGCCATAAGAACTCAATCTGTTAGTCTTTTTCTGAATCTTTCGACAGTTTAACATGAATTTTTTCTGGAACCAAAAAAAAAAAACTAATTTGGTTTCTTAAGTTTTCTTGAGATTTTCGACGGCGGATTTTAACAATATTTTCTCATTCCAACGACAGCCAGTTCTAGGAACCAGAATGACTTAAACTTGTGCCTGTCAAAAGACGGTTGTTTGGTATTCTAATGCACAATAACTGGAGACAGCGTGTTAAAAAATGTTGACTAGATAGATTCAGTCGAGAGACAGTCGCCACATACCCGAAGTTATAGCCCATTGACGTCGTCATGGCCACCCGAGATTCTCACAGGAGATTTTCCCGGAAGGTCAATTGCAGATATATATATACATGAAGTTGTTTGGAAAAAAAGATGAAGTCTATCAAAGACAGTTCACTGAGAGTGTTGGTGAGAGATCGTTTAACATTAGTCTTGTGCATGCAGGGCAGCTGATGAGGAAATGCAGAGGTAATTCCACAATGTCAGCTTCCAAAAACATCTACGCCAGTAGGGGTACGAAACGTCGGTAAACCGTAACGTTTAGTCAGGTGAAGAAGCTGATTTGACCAGCAACGCTCGTCCATCGGCTGGACGCTCTTTGTAACTTTGCATGTCGGTTTAGGCGTTCATAAGCCCCGATTGGTCTTAGTCGTCAGAGTATATATTTAGCGTTCTAAACGGGAGCCAATTGCCTCCTTTACATCCAACCAAGCTGTGGAAATCGGTAAGCCCAAACTTTGGATTAATGAAAGTTCCTCTCTTCTGCAACTCTATCATCCTTTTTGTTATTATTCTTATGGCCCGCGACCACTAAGGTGGTCTATTGTGCGTGGCTTTTTACCCTATACTTAAAGGCTTTTAATATAGGCTAGCATTTCCATAGGCTTTTTGTTTTATTTTTCGAATGGACTAAGTCTTTAAAATCTATGTAAGTTAGCGAGTCTGTGAGAGCAACATATTCACAATTAATGTGTTCTGGCACTCCTTCCTTCAGATAAAAGCAACTACAGATGCTCGTATCTGAAAGATTAGTCTTATTGAGCAGATATCAAAGAGATTAGTGTCCCGTAAAGTACCCAGTGAGAACTCTAGGGTCCTCCCTGCCTAAATTTATGAGCAGCTGAGCCTTTTACCTGTGGAATTTTTTGTCCACCCAACTGTTTAAAACCTTCCTTGTGTGTGCCTTGGTGAGCCCATAAAAGGGGTCCAGGCTTTAGAATACTATGATAGCCCCATTTTGCTAGGCGTCCCACCTTTTCATTGGTCCTGGCAACCAGCTCATAAATTGTATGTTCTTGATTGCGAGAGAATTTAGGGTGCTGAAAGCTGTCCATAGGTATCGGTATTTAAAAATCGGTCCAAATATACCAGTCCCTATTATTATATATTAAATTTTTCATCCATCAGTGCCGAAAGGTCTGTATACCAACCAGATCATCAGCAGTGTAGATCCTTATTGCCCCTGGTATGCCAATGTACATCATTCGGTACAATTTTATTAAGGGAATTTTCCTGGTTGAAAAGCAGATTGGTTCTTATTTGGTGATAGTTCTATTAGCTTGACTTTTTTGATGTGTTGATCCAAGATTTTATCCATGCATTTTAAGAGAAAGGAGCTGAGTCTATTTGCTTTGCAGGATGAAGACGACTGCTCAAGTTTACCTGCTAAGGATCCAAATGGTATGTGTTTCTTTAAGTGCGCAGGAGAAATTTTTCAGCTACCTAAAGGTACTCACTTAATACAGAGGCCATTTACGCTAAACTTATATTTATATAGATTAAATGACGACTTCTAAAGCAACCAAGTGTGATACTAACCAACTCTTGATCTATCCCTTGAAACTAATTCAATTCACAGCAAAGAGCAAACTTTGGTCAGACACTTTCGAAACGTTACTTGGGTCTAACATCAGTAAGGCTTAAGGAAACGATTGACAAATACTGTTTTCTGTAATGAAGCAATATGCCCTACTAGGCAACTGGTAATGAAGTTTGAAAGTCGAAACTTTAAAAATTTTCCTGGACCAACCTTTCACTACTCCGAAATCAAATGAAGTAGGTATGTATTTCGAAGGCAGTGTGATTTTCCTGCCGGCATGCAAACACGCACACTTCTTTATGTGAGTCTATTTTTGCCGCAATAACTTCCATCACCTGCGGCGATGGCAAGCAACTTCCACATAAAAACCAATGGCGCAGGTAAAGTTGAGTTGGCAGTTGAACCACTCAATTTATGCTGTGCATGATTTTTAATTTTTTTGCTTCACGGCTTGTTGTTCCACAACAGCAGCAGTGGCAGTATTCAAAATCAAAGAGCAATAGATGGCAAAAGCATAACAAAATTGTTGGCAGCTGGATGCATAACATAAATACATACATACATACATAGATGTGAACGTATTCGTGAGTTCTGCAAGCCTGCTGGAGGTATGTTTGGGTGTGCATGGCCGTATATTAGTACATACATACATACATACTTGTATATATCCTGGTCATTTGTACATACATATGTACATAGTATAGGCATAGTCGGCAACCGTTTGGGTGATCACCTGGCGTGTCTATATACATACATATTTTGGTTGCGTTATTGTATGGGTGCTTGACGCTTTGGGTTGCAGCAATGGCTCTTGACTTCGCCGTTGTGTCAGTGTGTATTGGAAACTTTTAATTTAGTGCTCTGTCAATTTTTTGTGAAATACACGTAACAAAATTTATGTGCAGTTTAGTGAAAGCAACGAAATCGAAACGAAATTGACGAAGTGTGCGTGTGAGTGTGGCAGTGATTGTATGTCGACTGTTGAGTGGAAGATCGACCTATCTCGGCAGCCAGTTCGAAGATGCCCCATCTCAGAATTTGATTGAAGAACACACTTAGGGGATTCACAAGACGTGTTAACCGTCGTAAAATCTTAAGCT
>NW_023473855.1:0-3645 GCF_013731165.1 Rhagoletis pomonella
AAAAAACTTTATGGAAAGTGGCCACCTGGAACAGCATCCTGTAAAAAACCTGCAAATCGTGAAGTATCTGGAACGCAACTAGTTTAAGAAATACGGTACGGTGTAGTTATTTGTACAATGATGTTGAGTATTTGTGTCCAAACGCGTGAGCCGATTTTAAAACTTTAACTACACGTGTAGTGAAAGAATTAAACTTTAAATTACAATAAAGATTTCAAATTTCCGAGCACTAGTTAATTAATAATTATGCAGTTTTTTCTTTCCGCAAATTCCTTTGCCTATGTCCTCATTCTCCTGCATCAGGTCGACCAATCGCACAAGTTGCCTTTTGTTGCTTACAATAGTTGATCTGTAATTCAGACACATACATACATATGTATGTATATTCTAAAATTTTTTAAAACTTCCAGCTCAATTGACTTACTTTTTATCCATTACAGTACCACTTTCTTGTGTAAATTTTATAAACGCAAACTCCAACGACTTAAAAGCAGCAATAGAAGGATGAGCGATTAAAAAGTATTCACAGTCGTTAATTTTTTGAAAACTAGGGGGAGGGGCGAGCTCGAGCACCCCCCTGCCCCTACCTGGCTACGCCCATGGATGTGCAGCTAAGCAAAATATACTGTAGTCGTTTATCTACTGCCAGTCGACATTCGCAATACGGGTGAAAATTCTGTTCAATTCACTTTTTTATTGCATGTTTTATAATTTTTGAATTTGAAAATTTGTTCCATTTTTCTTTTAACTTTTATATCTTTCGCCGGGCCGCTGACATTCAGCCGGGCCCGGGTCAATTGACCCCACTGACCCCCCTCTATCGACGAACCTGTGTATGTAGGTATGTATTGTGCATTTAGTAAAAGTAGCAGTCAGTTGTACAATTTTTGTGTCTAACCAAAGAGTACTGAAATGTACTGATTTTTTGCTCTCAAAAAGCCGAAGGTACTGAATTTTGAGAAAAAAATCTGGCAACCCTACACTTGGCATTTCCAATTGGCGTCAGTTGACATAGAAGAGAAACGACTGGAGTGCTTTGTTGTACTCGGCCAAAATCGCTTAGGTGGTTACAGCGCCAGACAAGAAGAAAAATAGTTTTCTAAGACAGTCGGGTCTATGTAATCGGAACAACCCTGATATATGTATGTACATATACCTGGGCTGCCACAAGTAGAAGAACAGGTAGATTAATTTATATACATTTTACTGTTTTCCTAGTATCACGACATACATACTCACCACGAACTAAATTTTTGTTTTACATTATTGAAAGATATTTGTGCAACAATGCATTCAATAAATTGTTCGTTTATATTAAAAGTTTTTCTCATTCTTTATTAACGTATAACAATAATCATTTTTTAACATTATAGGTAAGCACGATTTAAGAATAAAAAAGATTTGTACAAATTCTTGAAAAGATAAGCAATAAACCCGACGATTTGTATATCACTATGCTTAACAGTTTTCTAACTACACTTGTGTGTTGTAAATTTTAAGTTCCATGTAAATTGGGATGATGCCCTATGTTGTTGTAAACTGCTTTTGCGACCTCTTCCTGCAAAGTTGATGGCGGATCGGAAAGAATGTCTGTCTTCATTGACAAGTATTTCAACTTATTTGATACCGCTAAAATAAAAATAAAAGTAAGTAAAAAATATCTTTGAAATACATTTTAATATCGAGACACACCTGGTCGTAGGTCAATTAAGGAACAATGCTGGTCAACCCATAAAAACGCCGTACGTCGTAATTCTTCCAAACTGGCACTAGACACAGACGAAGTATATGAGGTCAGCAGGGGTTCCAAAATAAGTCCCAACTGTTAAAAGGAAATAATGAATCTATATGCAATACATCGACGTACATACTCCATATGTAAATAGGTATACGGGGATATATCGTCGCCCGGATAAAAGATTGTCGCATGTTAATTTCGGAAGTTTTTGGGAAATCGCGATTGAAGTTTGGAATGCAATTTTTCAAAACTGAGACGATAGACTTTCTCCAAAGTCTCGGAAAATGTTACTAGTTCACGAAATTCTTAAATTATTTTATTTTTATTGTTTATTGTTAGAGCCAGTTTTTCAGTGCGAGTTTAACTCTGTTTGCCATTGAAACTAAGTTGAAATTTAGTGTGCAGTTTGGCTGGGTTAAACCGAGTCACCAAACCGAGCTGCTGCCAAAATTTAGATGAAAGAGGAGGAAAAACATTAAAATTGTTTGCGAAATACACGAACACAGACTCATTATAGCTGATTAATTAACAAACACGATATAAACCCAAATTTCATAATTTGGGCAAACGTTATGAAATTTAGCAAAATTTTACCAAAATTTTTAACTTCTTGATCAGCAACTCTAAACAAAATATTGGAATTCAGTTTTGTAGCCCATCAAATTTTAGTATAACAAAGTACAAATTTTAAGTATCTAGGACTTACCGGTGATTTTTGGCAATTTTTCTTGTTGTAGGTGCTCTGCATTTTTTTCATATAAAAAAAATTTCGAACATAAATTGCCAAAAATCAACGGAAAGTCATAGCATCTATAGCCCAAGCTCTTTCATTTGACACCTCATTTTCGAAAAGCGAACGAACGGTGCAGATCTGATGACTTGAAAAAAATGCCTTTGGGTATTATACATATTGGTTTTTTTTTTTGGGTTTTCTTATTTATTTTTCGATCTGTAACTTTTTAATGAACAAATAAAAAAGTAAAAAAATGGTGCACGAGGATCATGGTTCAATAGTATATTGTATAATAGAGCACACACATAATTGGCAAATTTTCCAACTGCAGACGATATGCTAATAAAAATTATGAATTTTTACTTAGGTGCACGCATCGTAACGTTTTAAATAAGTTTTTGTTTAACTATCTTCTAATGAGAGCACATAGGCCTGCCCCGTTTACATTGATTCCTTTTATGCTCCAGAACACTTTACAAGTTGTCCGATAACAGTTTTAGGTACGCACCAACCACAGTATACTATAAAAGCCACGGGTATTAGAATTTCAAAAAAGGAGTCACGCCACTTTGACTATTGATAACTTCTTTTCTATTGCAACCAATACTTCTAACGGGTTGCATTCGATTCTGCTCTCCAAATACTACCAGTTCATTATAAATTCAAAAATGAGCAATCAACGCACCAAATTTTGCAACGTAAAAATACAAAAATAATAGGAGTCACATTTTTATTTGTGAAAATTTGCCAGTTTTATTTTTGAATTGTATGCATATTTGGCCGCTGTGGTGTAGTGGTAAGCAGTGCGCGCTTTCACTCATCAGCACCTGGGTTCAAACCCTGGTCAAAGCAACATCGAATAAATATAGAAAATAGGTTTTTTATTAACAGCGGTCGTCCCTCGACAGGCAATGGCAAACCTCTGAGTGTATTTCTGCCATGAAAAACAGATTCTCATGAAAATACAATCGCCGTTCGGAGTCGGCGTAAAACGGTAGGTCCATATTGCCGTCGCAGTCATTTTTACAAAAAGTAAAAAATAAGAGATCATCTTTACACTTACATATAGTATTCATACATATACACAGATGTGTGGTAACATTAGTATGCCACAAGATATATGTATATACGTACTAATGTGTATACAAAAGTCGGACGGATTTAGTAAAAAAAA
>NW_023473856.1:0-3280 GCF_013731165.1 Rhagoletis pomonella
ACATCAGCCCTCTCATTCCATTCAACACCTACATGACTCGGAACCCATAAAATCTGAACAGAACGCAAATTAGACCTGAAAATATCATTATGCACTTCAGCAACTAAATACGAATCAGTTGTATCACTATCAAGAGCATCAATAGCAGCCATACTATCAGTAAAAATAGCACGCTTTTCAACATTCAATTTTTCAAATATCCAAATCGCTTTTTTGATCCCAACCAACTCACCAAATGTAGAAGAAAATTTTTCTGAAAA
Organism: Rhagoletis pomonella; assembly: GCF_013731165.1. Taxonomy (NCBI): domain Eukaryota; kingdom Metazoa; phylum Arthropoda; class Insecta; order Diptera; family Tephritidae; genus Rhagoletis; species Rhagoletis pomonella. The sequence continues at coordinate 261 of NW_023473856.1, forward strand.
TCTAAAAAGATAAGAAGTCATTTCACAAACATCATGAACCGCTACACCAACCGCATCATCCACTACTGAAGCGTCAGTTGCTAGTAGATAATATCCCTCATCTTGCAATCTATATCTTTCCTCCATGTATAAAGCCCGATTTTTTTCAACCGAAACATTTTTTTTAGAAACATCAAATTTAGACCTTTTCAAAACCAGACCTAAATGCCTTTCAAACCGCGTACTAAAATTAATTCTCTCAAAGATAACTTTAAATTTGGAAAAAAACATGTCTATAACTAGACCCCTTAACTAAACCATTACATAAATCTTCTCTTAATTCACTATTAACCATCCATTGTCTACTTAGCTCCTTAGCAGTAAGCCACTCAGCCCTCTTCAACGGAGGTAACTCACCTGCAAGTGCAAACCTGGTGTGTATCGGGGTACTAGGTGGAACCCCAAGACACCTCCTTATCGTATCATTTACTATAACCTGTATCTTCTTATTAGTTCCTAATGGAGCATTGGCAAAAGTAACATTCGAATATTCAACTTTGGACCGAACAAAAGCTTTATAAAAATTTAAAGCCACCCGAGGCTCTAAACCAGACTTGATGGTCGTAAGCTTAGACAAAAGATTCCTATTTGGAATAATATCCTTTTTAATCATACCTATATGATCATTAATCGTAGCATTAAAACATATAACTCTACCCAACCATTTTAAACTAAAAACTTGCTCTATATCCTGCGAACCCACTCTTAAGACAAAAGGTTTCCTCCTGTTTGTACCAATATTCATAAATTTTGTCTTACTATAATTAACTGGTAGTTTTAAAGAACCACATAACTGCTGAAAACTGTTATTACTATTACTAAGCAAATTCAAAGCAGCAACATCATTGCTATCACTACAAACAATCACAAAATCATCTGCAAACTGAAACAACATGACATTACCAGAGTTAAGTTGATGTAAAAGAGCAGTATAAATATTAAACAATAAGGGTGACAAACAACTCCCCTGTGGCAACCCATTACACACAATTACCTGACTATCCCCAATTTTCAAAATCCTCTTAGAGAAAAAATTATAAACCCAATTAATAATTTTAACATCAGCCCCCTTATCACCTAAAATTCTCTTAAGAGTGACTAAATCAACACAATTATATGCATCCTTTAGATCCAAAACACAAATAAAAATCTTTTGCCTTTCCGATTTCAACTTACATAAAATAAAAACTCATTAATACACATAGTGGCCGACTTCCCCTTCCTATATGCAAAGCTACGCAAAGGAATAATGCCATTAATATTAGACCATTCTACAAGTCTATCCTTGACCATCATATTTAAAGTTTTAACAATAACCGATAATAGGGAAATTGGCCTATAATTTTTAATGTCACTCAAATTCAGATTTGCCTTAGGAATCGGCACTATCTTAATAACCCTCCATTCATCCTTAACAATATTATTATTAAAATGAAAAACAAGATCAGCTCGCAACTTTTCTTTACAATCATTTGATAATTGCCTTAACATTTCAAAAGTAATCCTGTCAAAACCTCCTGCCGTACTCTTCTTTTTACTCAAAACCAAAGACGAATCATCCAAACAAAAATTCAAATAACTATCACCATCACTACATGAACTATTATCATTAAAATCTAAACCAGTACAACCAACATACTGATTACTAACCTGATCCCTAAGCCACTCTAAATATTTCGTATTATCCTCACTAACCCATTCTAATCTTTTATGATTACATCCCTTCACATTATTAACAAACTTCCAGGCATCTCTAGAATTAGCATTACTATTAAGTTCACTTATTTTCATTTTATAATTCTCACTTTTTGCTTTTTTCACAGCAGCCTTCCATTCTTCTCTCAATAAACAAGCCTGTTCCATATCCTCCACTCTACCAGTCAGCCTGGCTTTCTTACGACTAGGCAAAAGCCTTCTGTACAATCTACTCAAACTATCACACCACCAAGCCTTTGGAGAAAACTTAGTACAGTTTAAATCAATCGTATCATTTCTAATCTCTTTCCTGATACAATAAATTGCCACCAGATTGTTTTATTTTAGTCTTTCAACTAAATTTTATGCTATATTTACTTTTTTTCGTCGAAATTGTATGCGATTTGACAGATCACCAACAACAACTTTTATATTATGACGTATATGCGCAGAACGAAAAATTTTTGCACCCCTATCGGCGCAATCTTTGTATTCTATCATTCTTGGTTACTTTATATATATTCGCCTTGGTTAAATATAAACAGCACGGTTGCATTTTAATAGTTGCGTTCGCGTAGCTGTTAATTGTTCATGTTTAACAAGACTTACAAGTTTTTGCGTTCGCGTACGCAAAAAACTTGCAAAGTAGGGGAAATTGAGAGAGCAAAGTGACATTTCATTTTGAAGGGAAGCTGCTGGTTTCTGTTGGAAAATTTTTTGCCAACAGCAATTTGCCAACAGAAAAATTGCTGGTTGGCATTTACGCAAATCCCGAAATTGAATTTGATGGTTTGGAAGTTAAAAATTACAAAATGCGACTAATTAAACTTGTAAGAAATAAGTAGTTATTTGTTTAGTCAATAAACTGTGTCAGTATAACACTTTGTGATGACTTTTCATACGCTTTAAATTTTACACTTTTGAATGTAAACAAAACTTATATCAGCTGTTCGTCTAGCTTGCAAGTTTCTGCAAATTTTCTGTTCGCGTACTATTTTGGAGATTTTTCTCTTGTGAGAGAACAGATGACATTTCGCCGGAATTTGGCAGTTGGATGTTTTTAACTGGAGATTTTAAACGAGCGCACCTAATATCGAGAAAGACTGATAGCGTTCAAACACGACTAACATGTGCGCGAGCATGCTCGGCTTGCGGTACATGTTCATAGTTAATGGGGTGGTTCACGAGCAGCCCGAAAAAAATCAAACAATTTTGATTTTCAGTGAGCATGCTCGTCGTTTGAGGCGTAGCTTGCGAACATTGCATTCGAAACAAAAACAACCTCA
>NW_023473856.1:3290-3645 GCF_013731165.1 Rhagoletis pomonella
TTTTTTAAATTAAATTCAATCAGATTATTAGATATAATAAATTATTTATTACAATCAGTCAAAATTTGTTTGAAAACTCTTTATTTCTTAACTCTGTACATACATGTAGGAGGGTTGACACCCATTTAAAATGTCCGATTCAAGATGGATTGAGGGAATTAGGTAATTGAAATATGATTCTCTAAGAAGGTTTCGGTTTCAAAATATGTATTTTGATGGGGCTTAAAAAAGAAAAATGTAAAAATCTTGTGTGTTTGGCTGAGTTTAAATATGTTGAGTTTTATTGAAATAAATTACGTCTAATGTAAAAAGCAGAAATTTCATACACTCAGCGAAGTGGGTGAGGAGAAACAAG
>NW_023473857.1:0-3644 GCF_013731165.1 Rhagoletis pomonella
CAAATACTAATGCATGAAAATCCTAACCTCAAAAAAATCACCCGTTAGAATATTCTCGTTACATTCTTATTTGAAATTATCTGAAAAGGTTGTGGGTTTCTCGTTCAGCAAACATGTGATGATGGATCCATAACCAATGGTACGAGCCAGAGATGATTCTAACACCTACGTTCCGAGGTTAGTTAGTCTAGTTTAATTCTTATAAATTATTGCTATTTATATGTACCAGTCTACAAGCCGGTGAAATATAACAACCCTACTAATCATGGGAGGCAATTTGATATAGTTAATCGATTGGTTACAAATGCTAAAAGTCACCGGGTCACCCGGCAGAGCTGCAGCAATCACGGTTTATTATCCCTTCGTTCATTGCGGTCATTATATGAAGCTGTATTAACAAGGGATATATTCCGTTAGGCTGGAGAGAGACAAAAGTAGGTAGGTCTTCTCACACTAACCCCAAAGACTTCAGACCCATCAGTCTTACATCTTTCCTCCTAAAATTTTAGAAAGGATTGTGGATAATTATGTATGGCTTGATACCAACCATTAGGCCAGCGCAGCATGCCTACGCGAAAGGCAAATCTACGGAAACCGCTTTGCACTCGCTCACCGGGTTGGTGGAAAAGAGCTTATCAAATAAGGAGTATGCTCGGTTGCCTTTATAGACATAGAAGGCGCCTTCAACAACATTAATGCAAGCGCCATAACGGGTACCTTAGAAGATTTTGGAGTTGACCATAACTTTGTGGTACTGAACTTTCTGTCAAGAAAATAATGGCAAACACCAAGACCAAAGAGAAGGGGGGAATTGAGTTTTTACATGGATGGATAAGAGATAGACAATAGGGTTCACTAACGAATTAGGACTGGAATAAGCCATCCGAACTCCGGATCACTGCAAGGTTTATCAGGCAGATTTTTAGCTTAATATAAAGGAGGTGGCTTTGTAGCTTAGAACGCATTCTGTAAGGAAAACTACGATTAATATATTCTTGCATAGCCGAAGGTTGCACAGGAATGCCTCGCAGCTCTAAACGATATTAGCGCCGTATTCAAGGTCAGGGTCATATAGATCCCGGGACATAGAGATATTGAAGAAAATTGTAGGACCAATGGACTAGCAAATAAGGGTACCAATCTCCCCGCAAATCAAAGCAGGTTTATAATTGGCATACCCTTGGCAACCGGCAAATTAAGGGACTAGAAATAAGGTGATTGAAGAGGCCAACAGGTCTCTCGTAGAACAACGAGGCTACTATGGCCACAAATATATAAGAAAAAAAAACGAAAAAGTTGCTACGGCTCTCAAGAGAGAATATTGCGATAGTCACGGTTTGTGTAACCGGTAATCGCCCCTTTTGGCAGACGCTCTTCAAGACTAGGAATACTCTCTCACGAATATTGCAGAAGTTTCAAAGATGTGGAAGAGGAAGAAACCGTGGAACACTTCTTTTGCAGCTGACCTGCTTAGCCCAAGAGCAGAGCAGGCTTTTTAGGTAGGCACTTCTTTAGATCTCTTACAGAATTATCCGGTGTAGAATAGGCTTTATAACAGCTTCAAGCTGGTTATGTGAAAAATATTTACTGCGCTTCCTGTGTTTCGCAGTGATAAATATCATAATGGCCGGTCCAAGATCTAAGTGAGTTAGTTTTTTGCTCCGACTGCCACACCAACCTAACCTATTCTATGTGTACCAGTCCGCGGGTTTTCCTTGAGCTTAGCAGTTTCTATACAAAGAGGTGTCACAAAGGTCAAAATTAAGTCTAATCAAATTTCGCTTACCTTTCACTTTCCCCCAAAAAAAAAATACCTTTTCGCCTTAAAACCGCCACACAAAGCATCGCTAAGTACCAACAGTTCTTCCAACACTCCACTGCAGCACACAGCAACCCACTTGGGATGAAGTACTTGAATACTAACTGCACTTGAAGTGTATGTGTGCAACACCGCACGGCAATGCAACGTGAAATGAAGTTGAATATGGGAGTGTACTATGGATGTATAAAAAAAAAAAAAAAAGTTCAAGCGTGTTTGTCCATTCAACACCCGTTCTCACCACGCATGCAGCAAATGCGCTCAGAAGGGTATTAATGGGTAAAACGCGCTTGAAGAATGCATAAAATGCAACATGCAACACTTGCAACACATGTAACACTAAATAGCAACAACTACATTATGCAACATTTTCCATAAGCTCGCATGAGTTAGGTAAAAAAAAAATGCAGTGAATAGAGGGGAAGAAAAACGGGGAACACATGGGGAGAAAAAAGTAGTCAAAAAAGAAGAAAGAGGGACAAAACCACACTAGAACATGGAACAAACTGAAAGCTAAAGAGTCTTGAAGTAGTTGGTGATTTGGTGAATAAATGCAGCAAATAAAAAAGAATGAAAGGAGGTAGTCAGCGGGAGCTCAACATGTGTATGCGTATGCGTATGTATATATGTATGCATGTGCTTGCCAGATGAGCTTCTGCGGAATAAATCCGGCAGGAGAGTTTATATTCTAAAAAAAAAATGTCTACACAACAAAAAAGAAAAATGCGCACATAAAGGTCGCTGCAACTTCAATCTGCTGCTGATATTAAACTGAAATGAAAACCTCTGAATGCCAAGGAGATGCCAAAGATTCTATTACTTGTACAGTACACATGTGTAAATATGTACGAGTATGTGTATAAAAATGGCCATATCAATGTTTTTTGTATGCACCCATGCGCTAGGCACATTAGGGCGGAGTGAAAAAAATATAAATTGTTTTGTTTTAGAAATTCTAATACAGATTGGCGCTTATATATTATGTTATGTGGGGTTTGGCCGAGATTCTCCTCCGATTTGTAGCGTGCGCCTTTTGATGTTGTCAAAGGGAGGGACCTACAGTTTTACGCCGACTCCGAAAGGCTATTAAATTTTTGTGGAAAGCTGTTTTTCATTGCACAAATACTCTCGGAGGTTTGTCATTGCCTGCCGAGGGGCGATTAACGCAACTTGTACTTTATTTTACTAAAATTGAATGGGCTAGAGAAATGCATACTTGAAATATTTCTAGAAAATCGTTAAAGAAAAGTATAAAAGAACCATAATTTGAGAGATTTTTGAAACTTTAAGGCTCTTGTGGCGACTGTTAATATTATCCGATCGGAAAGGGGTTTAACATGGTTTCATGTGATCATGTTACGCAGCTTATCCGCACTATTTGAAATGTCGAAATCGAAAAAAATCGCTCCACCCTAATGCGCATATGTTTTTATATACACCTCCAACGTACTCGCATGTAGTAGTGCCAGCGACTACGAGCAAATGGAATGAAGTTTAATGCTGCTCTCAAGCTTAAGTTGAATTCTCCATATTTTCCTTCTTTTCCTTTTTTCTTTCTACATCATTCCACTTTTGGCGTAGGCTTTAGAAATAATGAGCTGGCTAAGAGTTTTGCTTTCATACGATTGCAGATGAACTTCATACATGTACCTATTTATACTACATATAAAAGTATGATATACATATATGTATATATATATATGTAATCGCACTGCATCCTTTCATACGTTCTGACTGTATTAGCTTCGTGTCTTGAACGGCTTAAGTGACACATATGTAATTCCAGTTCAAAGGTAAGGAACCATGAAAATGGTAGCTGAGTAAC
>NW_023473858.1:0-3643 GCF_013731165.1 Rhagoletis pomonella
AAAACTGTTGATTATATAGAAAAACGTTATATGAACAGATTAAAGGAATTGTAATTTTTAATTTTTTTAAATTTGTTTGAGCAAAATCGGACTAGTGGTTCTCGAGTTATGTCAAAAAAAGACCACCAAAGGTGACAATTTCCCCTATATGATAGTTATATATATATCTCGATTCCTAGACGTGACCCAGCGAAACGCCGGGACACGTATAACTTGTTTTTGACCGATATAACATTTCCCGTTGGTTTCATCCCATTCCGATTTTGACTGTCGCATAGTGTAATTAGTATTTTTAATATTAAGTGTAAACAAATTTAGTCATTTAAGCCGAACCAAACCGCGGTTCAGAGATACTTATGAACCGGCTCTTTTTGCGCTTTGCAGCCCTGACAACAAAAGTAAAAATGAATTACCTCGCATATATTGCGTATACGCATAGGTGTGCCGTTATTAAAAATTTTGCTCTTTCACTTATTCTGAATTCTAAAGTTACGCTTTTTAGTTTTTACTCGATATGTGTACGCAGTAACTGGCCTCTATGTTCGTGCTTCAACCGCAAGTCGGTTATTTGAGATTTCTGTAGACACATTAACTTTAGAAGCGTGCATATTACAGTAGATATATATACAAGTATAATGCTCGCCTAATACTCAGTTAGTAACAAATAAAATCTTTTCAAGTGCCAGTGTTGCAAGCAGTGTTGCCGCGAAACATTTTTAGTGGTAGCTAAATTCCAGCTAAAAAAGGGCTAAAAAAGAGCTAAAAATCGTCGTTGTGGCTAAAAATGGTAGCTAAATTTTTTTACCTACATCTTATATATAAAAATAAGTGCACGTTTTTGGTGTGACCTCATAACTTGAAAACAGCTTCACCGAATTCAACCAAATTTATGTGGCATATTCGATTTATCATGCAGATGGTTTATGCGAAGTTTTCCCGAATTCCGAAGAGGGGGCGTGGCACCACCCATACTAACTAAAATATAAAAATAAGTGAACGTTTTTGGTGTGACAATATAACTTAAGAACGGCTTCACCGAATTCAACCAAATTTATACGGCATATTCAGGCTATCATGCAGATGGTTTATGTGAAGTCTGCCCGAATTCGTAAAAGGGGGTGTGGCACCTTCCATACTAACAAAAATTTTTTTGTTGTATATCTCTTGAAATATTTGTGGTAAAGTACTGGAAGTTGGTATAGCGGTATAACAAATAATTCCATACTCATGGATAAAAATGGGCAGTATTGGAAAAGAGGGCGTGGCACCTCACATCTTATATATAAAGAATAAGTGCAAGATTTCAACCAAATTTATACGGCATAGTCGGGCTATTATGCAGATGGTTTGTGTTAAGTTTCCCCGAATTCGGGCACCACCCATACTAACAAAAATTTTCATCTGGTATATCTCTTGAAATATTTGTGGTAGATTACTGGAATTGGTAGCTATACATGGCCTGTTCAAGAGTTGGCATTCCAAATTGTTTATTTATTCATACCCAAGATGGAAAAACAAAAAATGTTGTATATCCAAATCTGTTGGATTAAGATTTAAAATAAAGAATCAAAAATTTTGAAATAAAACAAATGATAAATTTTCATATAGAAAAATTCCAGGACTTTTCATTCGTTTTTCAATATTTGGTGTAGGGAAGCACACCGGGGTACTGCTAGTATAATTATGTAAGTATACACGCAAACATTTTCTATAATTACTGGTATAGAAAAACAATTAACTCTGAAAAGAATTACTATTTTATTCAACAAAAAAACTTTTTGTGTAACACATAAAGCATATTAAGGGCCACCAACTTACCTATTTTAAAGTATAGTAAAATCGTTAACGGACAAGATAACGGCCCAGAAACGTAAGGAATATACATAGAAATATGTTTACTTGCCTTAAAGGAAAGGCGTTCGATTTATGAGCGAAGAGTTAAATTCATGAAAATCATAAAAAAATTTGAATGTCAATGATGAATAAATTTTGAAAAGGGCTAAAAAAAAGGGCTAGGGGCAATTTCAAATTTTTGTGGCCAAAGAAAGAATTTGGTAGCCAAATTTAGCCACCAAAGGGCTAAAACGGCAACACTGGTTGCAAGTACCGCTTTTATTTATCTTGGTGCTCCTTACCACACTTACCGCACTCTGCTCAAGTACTTACAATTAAGAATTTACTTGTTGCAGCAGGCAAATCTTTAATGAAGTTCCGTTGAAAGTAAATAAACATTTGTTAAACAATTGAAGTCGTATTTAATTAATCTGAACCGCAACGTAATAACTTTTGATAAATAAATTAGACGTATTTTGTACTTTTCTCTCTCAATTTAAATATAGCAGCAAAATATGCTAATATGTTTTTAATCTCCAAATAACCAAATACGATTTCTTGTGAATAGAAACTAAAATAGTTTTGCGTACACTGGGCGTCAGTAAATTTTACACACAAAAAAAATTTACTTTAAGTAGAAGCTATGGGTAAATCATAGCAAAACAGCGTACTTAGTTTTTCTCCCTGACTTCAGGATTTTTTTTAATGCCTTTTAATTATTTCAAAAAATTATTTAAAAAATTCAGTGCACTCTAGGATAACAATTAAGGTATCATATAAAAGAAAAAATTCTTTAGAATTAAAACTGAATTAATTTTTTTGTGCATAAGGGCGAATGGGTATGGAAGTGATTTCTAAAAAATTTGGTCCTAAATATCCTTGAAAATTTGCAAAATTTTTTTTTTCTTTTGTTAAATTATTTTGCAAACTTTATTAACTTAAAAATATAAAATGTATTAAAAGCGCATTTTCAATACCTGTTCGTCCTTGTAAACCAAACCTTTATTGTTTTTAAATTCTACAGACTTTTCTCTATATTATATATTTTTTTTTTATATTTGGCCCATAGATTCGTAAGTATATCGATTCTTTCGTGTATTTAGAATTTTTTTTATTTTTGTTGGACGTTGTTATAATCGTAATACTTATTAGAAATTTCTCTAGGGATGGAGCTACGCCTATAACTCGATATGTGAACAGAGTCAAACCACAGGGTGTCCCCAACTAACCTCTCTTAACTTTTTTACATCCTATAATATCTACATACATATGTATGCTTATTATCAAAAGAAAACTGGGAAAAAAGCAGTTATTTTATTGTGATTGATACAAAATTACCATAAAAGTAATTGGCTATTAACATGGAAAATGTTACTCATACGCCATGTAGGAGTAAGGACGAGGAGTATGAACGTGTTTCGGTATTTCTTTTTTTTTGTAATTTCAAAGCTTGAGAATTTGTTTCTACATTGTAATCGAAACATAACCACTGAAGAAATTCGAGCTGTTAGTGGATTGGTTTTCGATAATAACATTGCGAATCGACTATTTAGCTAACCGAATAGCTCGATAGTAAATTTTTAACAAAAGCTCTATTGCTTGGGCTACATATTAGAGGCGGTCCAAATGTAAACCCACGAACATAAGAATTCCAGACCACAGCAGCGTCTACCAGGCAGAGATTAGGGTAATCCGTTGCACGCTCTAGTCGCTAAGCTAGTGTAGCCTTCCCAGATGAATTCTACCAGACAAGGGCTCCGTAAAAAAAAAAAACAGTTTTACCAATGGTTTCACATAGCCAATAAATTAC
>NW_023473859.1:0-3643 GCF_013731165.1 Rhagoletis pomonella
TTTTGCCTGTTACAAACAACCGTTATGTGAACAAAGTTATAATACCCTTGTGCACAAGTGCGCTCGGGTATAAAAATACACAAATATGTACATAAGTAGATGATTCTTCACTAATACCATTCACTGGGTATTGAAGAAGTTTTTAATAAAATATATAAACCAGCCCTCGTAGCAGATATTTAAAAATATACAACCAACAATGTCGCTTTATTATAGAATAAGTACTATGTAGTGGTCAAGTCAGAGATATAGTAAATGAGTCAAGAAAGTGACACCTTGGCTACCAGCATCGTACTTTGTATTATGTGTAGCGATCTATCTCAGTAGAAAAAAAAAGCGAAGACAACATCCGAATTTACTATTTTGACATGTATATTTCGAAATAATTGGCAACTTTGCCCCAGTGTGTTTAACAATTTGTGTAAACAAATAACAAAATCGTCATAAGCCGGAAGCATAAAATTGCGCTACTAGACTCAGTAGCTCGGCTATAAGTCGCCAAACATAATAGGGCCATTAGGTTCTTCAGCTTGATATGCACTGCAGTGGTTGGGAAATTTTAAAGACGCTTCTAGTCTCAGCTCAGCTAAGAAAAACGCCTAATCCGACTCTTGCTTCAAATTTGTTACCACACCTGTATGCATGAGAGGTCTTCTAGTATGAGAATGCTGTCTTGATGGTACCACAACTTTGTATTTCTCAACGAAAGTGAGTGAGGGCATACAATAGTCGGTACTGATGGATATCGGCATAGTCACCAAGATGTCTAGAATAGCCGAATGATCTGAGAATCTATCTATCGAATGATAGGCCACACGAATGAATCGTCTACAGACGAATACTTAAAGAAATTACACGATTGAGAGAATACAAAGGTTGCGCCGATCTCGGACCGCTATTCCTCTCTTAACGAATTTGACAGAATCGTTGTTTGCATGACGTCACACTTGTGCAACTTGTTTACGTTTTCCTTGCAACATTTGTTCTTCTTCTTCCATTCTTGCTCACGTTTTGGCATTTCTCTCTCGCAATTGCACCAGTGTGACGCCCCCCCAAAAGTTATTCTCAAAAATCCTCTCTGATCGGCGCAATCTTGTATTCTATCATTCTTGAAGAAATTAGTCCGGCAACATAATTCTAGCCGGTTCAAATGTAACGGAGACGATTGCAACGTAGTCGGGCGTAAAGCAAGATGGAGACGAACGATAGAGTTATTATATTGAAAGCAGAGACGATATCGTTTGCAGACGAATCGTTTGTATGGCCTATCGTGCGATATAGCTAATATGGCTGTTAGTCCTATGACTGCAATAACAGTAACTTTTCGAAAAATTAGAACCAGTGGAGGTTGATGCGAAATCGCATTTAGGGATTCTGTGGGTGAGGAGCCCTCCTCTCAAATACAATTTCGCGTTTATTTGTATGCTCTGCGGGTTTCATTTATATTTTGCAAATACTTACACGTATCTTATAAAATATTATGCGTATTTGCAGTGAAACAATTTATAAATGAGCTTTCAAATATTTTTTTAAAGATAATAAAGATTTTCGCGTTAATTATGATAACAATGATGCGATGAATTTTGGCAGAGAATAGGACTGTCAAGCTTTTTTATCCGACTTACGAAATAGGAGGAGGTTATCAGTTCGTCGGAATATTTTTTTTTTGTTTTTTTTTTTTTATGTATGTTACCGCATAACTTTGGACCGCGTCAACCGATTGCGATAATTCTTTTTGCATCGGAAAGGTAGTGTCTCAGAGGTGGTCCCATACTAATCTGGTTAAGATCCGACCAGTGGATCATGATAGATATATATATATTTTTTTTTATGGGAATTGAAGTCGGTTTTTTTTTTTACTAAAAATTACTTGTTTATATATTAACTCTGTGTGAAAAGCAACCCATCATGAATGATTTGTATTTTCAGCGAGTGAGCAAACCCTCTCTGGGTTAGTAAAAGTTAGCCTGAACTAAGTATTGTTTATTACCACTTTACTTTGATTTTTAATTGCGAAAGTGTGAACAACTGAAATTTTTTCAGTCAACCCTGCAGGAAAAACTACAGTTACTTGACACATCAACTACGGGCCACAAAGAGAGCATACCATACCGGTCTTGGTTCCGGTTCTAATGTATGAAAACGACCGACAACTTGAAAATGAGTTTGTTATTGCAGGTTACCGATTGCCACCATGTATGTAGATAATTTTGGGGGCAGAACTGTGATAACCCGAGAGAGCAAATTTCAAGTTCTGTGCAAAATTGTTAAGAAGTCGTTTTTTAAACTCGCTGGCGTCGTACATTTCCTATTCGGTCGGCTTTTTAACGATTGCTGAATGTAAACAAAAAGGAATTACCATCACCGGCATAACGAGGAGCGGGTCTAGTATGGGCACCTCTTTCTTATATCAACTGACACGGTGACCGTTTGCCTGAAGGGAACTGACTCTCGGTAGTATGCTACATACATATATATAAGTAAAGTCGGCACAACAACACATTCTGCTCAAAAACATCCGAATATGGGTAAAATATACATTCATAGTTATACAATTATCATTTATTTATGTTTGGTATTACTGGTTATATTATTTGTTTGTTGAATTTCAAGTTTAGCTTTTGAGAGTATGCAGTGACTGATTGCTAATGGATTGCTAATGCCAATAGTTAAATTGAGCTTTATGCACATTTATATGTATGAGTGTTTGAATGAGTGTGTGAACGGTGCATTATATTTAGACTAGATTAACAAATTAAAAGCAAAATATAGGATACAAATAATAAAATTAATAAAGAATAATACACCAGCTAAGATCTGTATTGCAGGTATGAAAAAGATAATTCTAAGGAATTAAATGGTGTGTTTAAGAAAAGAATAATAATTAAATCATAACAGTGCTGGTGCAGTAAAATAAGTAATAAAACTAAATTTGCAATCAAATACATACAGCCATACATATACATAAATACATTCATACATAAGTATGCATGTTTAACAAATATGATATAAATTAAAATAAAAATACATCTTTAAACTTAGTTAAATACTTAGTTTAATAAAATGCTTAAAGAGGAAGAAAAATAAGCTATTATAAAACGGCATAGTGTACATAGATTAAGTTAATGCATACCTACATAAATACACATATGTATGTATGTATGCACGTATAAATGTATACTAACTAACATAAAAACATACAAAAATTTTAGGTTATATTTAAAATTTAGTAACACTAAAAAAATAAATACGTAAAACTGTACAGAAATGCTTAGGAAAAAATAAATTTGAAAGGTTTGAATTGTGAGCGTATGTTTGTGTGGAGTTGCAGTTGCAGGCGTGGTATGGATTTGCATAATTGAAATTCTATTACGTACTAAAAAATACACTAACTGAAATAAGTAAAACACACACACGCATACTGGAATGTGTACATACAGTAAATATGGTTTAAGTAGGCGTGAAGCAAATTCAAAATTAAAGCAATTGTGCAACAAATGGGAATTTAACTAAAATATTTTACTACAAATAATGCAATGTAAAATAAAGTAAAACTACAAATACATAATAATGAATACAAAAAAACAAAAAAAAATAACTAACATTTAAGAGGTGTGTGAGAAACAAAATCTAATAAAAAAAA
>NW_023473860.1:0-3642 GCF_013731165.1 Rhagoletis pomonella
TAATTCCGGTAAGTAACACAAAATAATGTCAGGAGCAGGTAATAATGTACCTTTGTACTATTTAGCATGTCATTGGTCGGTACAAGAGCAACTTAAATTTAAATCTATTAAATACATTCTAGCGTGTCTCAGTCCTTTGCCCACAAAAGCGGCTATAACTTCTCTTTTCTATTCGAAACAGTAAGAGTGGCACCTTTCTGAAATCTTTATTAAATGAGCAATTTTCTTATGTAATGTAAAGTTATAGCTCAGTACATTTTATTTTCACCAGAGATAGTCAAAGTTGGGGAAGAAAATATCAAAAAGTTAAAAATCCCAAAATAGTCCTAGTTTTATAATGGTTCCTTAATATATTTTAACCACATTGCATTTGAGTATGCAGAAGCAACTATCTGAAAGTATTTTACATAAAAAAATTACTAAGTATAGCCTTGTTTGTAGATGCAGTTAAAGAAAATACATGAAAAGGCACGATTTTTTTTTAATTCAAAAAAATTTAGATATTTCAAAAACGGTGACACTTTTACCTGAAAAATTTTTGCTTATCAGGGAGCTTACCACCGCACCTGCCTTCTCCTCAAGTTTGGCAGGTTACTTCTGGGACACCCTGTATAGTTGTCCACAAGATTATAGGAGTGCAATATTTTTACCTGTTCTAACTATTTTTATTAACATATAAATCCAAATTTCAAACTTTTTATTCAGAATTTAAAATAAATTACACTGCAAGTTTAAATAGGCTACAAAATACTAATTTCTTCCATACAAATTATGCTCGCAAATTTTTCTGTAAGAATATGCATGAAAGGGCCAACAAAAACAAAAAAAAACGCGAATGGCTACAAACATTAGAAACTTCCACTTTATTGTACTAAAAG
Organism: Rhagoletis pomonella; assembly: GCF_013731165.1. Taxonomy (NCBI): domain Eukaryota; kingdom Metazoa; phylum Arthropoda; class Insecta; order Diptera; family Tephritidae; genus Rhagoletis; species Rhagoletis pomonella. The sequence goes on from NW_023473860.1 coordinate 879, forward strand.
TGTATGGGCTACAAAGCTGAATACCCACTTATTTTAATTCTGAATAAAAAGTTAAAAATTTTGGGGAAAATATTTTGAATTTTTGTAGTTTTTGTACACAGCGTGAAATTAGGATTTGTATGGTTTTTGTTATAGTTATAATGAGGTATAAAAAATTAATTAACATTAAACAAACAAAAGAAAAATAGTCGAAACTGGTAAAAATATCGCAGTCCTATTGTGTTATGCACGACTGTGAATATACTCAGTGCCAATATTTTTTTTGTCTTAATACTTTAAGGCCATTGTTAAGGTCATAAAAATGTGTATGTGGTCCAACTAACTGTTTAAAGTGTATTATATTACATAAGTATATTGCTAGAATTACCCCTTAAATACGATTGATAATTTTGGCAAAAACTTATGTAGTCCCATTTTTAACACAGATTTTTACAGCACTGTCTTTAATTAAAAAATTCATTATTTCATAAATATTTATATTAGTGGAATTCGCGCTTTTGTGTATTTGCTGTATTCTTCGTAAGTGTAACTGGACGAGCGTGTGGTTGTTGTTGCATGTGTATTTGATCTACCGCTAGCAACAACAAATCACACGCTCATGCAGTTACAATTACACAACATACAACGAATACACAGAAGAGCGAATTCCCCTATTGTCACTTTGAGAGACTGTGACTATATGACCATTATGAAAAATAATGCCTTGAAAAATAATTTCATTTGTTGTTTTATATAAGTTTAAATCAGGAACTAATGAATATAAGTATGCACTATTTTCTGGTTTAAATAAATTCGTAGATTGCTGGGACGCCATGGTCTGATTTTAAATGTTTAATCAGGTCAACCGCGTTTTCGATGACTTTTTGTACAAATGAAGCAAACAAGTAGAAGCATTTTCGCAAAGAGTATACAGGACACCTATATATATTACACTAGTTTGCTTAAGAGACTTGCTACGAAGGAAAAATCCTCTGATTTTAATTCAAAAAAAAAACTGCTCCAAAAATGCCCATACTTGTTTGCTTCTTCGTGAGTATTCTGTATTAAAAACATACGACAATTTTATGATAATATCAACACACCTCATGTAGGAACAGCACTTCCATTTTATGCCGTCGCAAAAAACATAAAATACGGAAACACACGTAATGTCGGTTCCAACGGCGATAATTCTGAGTTGACATTTTTCTTTTCTTTCAGCGAAGCGATTAATTATTTCTATAACTTTAGGTTGGATATCATTTGGTGTTGCAACGAAAGTGACAAAGTCATTTTGAGCATCGGCTATTGTAGGCTTATCGGTTTTATTAAGGCACTGAGGGGGCAGTAATGCATGAAGAATAATTGTAGTGATGCAATATTTAGTATCTATAGAGAGAATATCGATATTAAAACAAAATTTAAACACTAAAGTTAAAACCCAATACCAACCGTTTGAAATGTCTTTGTTGTATAAATATTTTAAATACAATTCTCTGGAAGGACGATCCTTTATTTCTTTATCAAAAATATCCAATATGCTTTTATAAAAGGATTCCAATTTCAACAAGTAAGAAAGTCTAAGTTCGGGTGGAGCCGAACATTAAATACCCGGCGCAAGTATTATATATATGTTATTTCACCTTTCCGAAAGCTACCGCTAGATGGTAAACCGGGGGTATCAATTTTGAGTAAATTAGCGTCCCTAAATTTCGAAATATTCCAGTTTCAAGCACTTCTGAAATTTACCGTTATATGAAAAGCGGCCGTAATTTTAGTCCGATTTCAATAATTTGCAACGCTTTGCTTTTATGTGGCAAGCACTATAAAAATACCGAGTTTGGTACAAATTGGTAGAACGGTTACCGATATACATATATGTGATCATAAGTGGGCGGTATCACTCCCATTTTCCAAAATTTTACCATAAATGTATTTTTTGGTAAAGAATTGTTGCAAGCATCAATTTTGAATAAATTAGCTTTAATATTTACTGTTTTATCGAAGATTTTGTATTTCTCTAAATTACCGTTATATGGGATGTGGGCGTGGTTATTGTCCGAATTTTAAAATTTTCGGCCATATAGTGTGCTGTATGAAGGCCAACCACTGTGCCAAGTTTGGAAGAAATTGGTGCAGCGGTTACCAAGATATACACATGTAACCATAAGTGGGCGTGGCTACGCCCATTTTCCAAAGCTTATAATATTCTTAATTTTCGTCTTAAAATTATTGTAAATACCAATTGTGAGTGAATTATCTTCAGCAGTTACTAAAATATCGCAGGTTTCGTATTTCTGGAAATTACCGTTATATGGGAAGTGGGCGTGGTTACAGCCCGATTTCGCCCATTTTCAATACCAACCTACCTTGGACTAACGGAAACCTACATACCAAATTTCGTTGAGATTTCTCAATTTTTGCTTGAGTTATCATGTACACGGACGGACGGACAGACGGACAGACGGACGGACAGACAGACATGGCTTAATCGATTTCTCTATTCATTCTGAGCATTTATGTATACATTTGCCTATATCTATCTCGATTCGTTTTGGCTGTTACAAACAACCGTTATGTGAACAAAATTAATATACCCTTGTGCACAAGTGCGCTCGGGTATAAAAACAAGAAGCATTTTGTAATTTCTTAATCGAATAGAAAAATACTTCACTTACACACATGTCTATGTAAGTACCCACTAGAACTTGAATGGAGATCTCCCTAAGTGAGGAATAAAAGAGTACTCCCCTTGACCTGATTTCGGATCAATAAGAGAGATTTG
>NW_023473861.1:0-3642 GCF_013731165.1 Rhagoletis pomonella
GTTTTCGAACTGGCTGCCGAGATAGGTCGATCTTCCACTCAGCCATCGATATATGCATACAAAGTATGTTCGAAATGAGAAACACCTTCAACAAAAAAGTTCCCAAAAATCAACGGCAATCTAAATAAAAAACTCGAAATTTTGATGAAAATTGGTAGAATTTTCCGAATTTTTGAAAGATGTTTGAAATTTGGACTTGCATGGTTTATGTTAGATAACAAACTATGCTTTCATAAAGAACTATAAACATTGAATTAACAAAACATTATTAGCCAAAACTTGGTAAAATGTCATATCCCTATTTATCTTTTTTGTCGCATTATGCTTTTCGGCTGACAAATGCGAAAGCCTTGATCTCGTACACCGGACTTTCTAATGAAATTAAATGAATTGAACTGTATTGGGAGGTTCCATGGGAAACTGAACCTCAGTGGGAAAATTATTTTCTTTATAAAACTAACAAATAAGTGGATAAGACATTTGTAAAAATCTTGAATCAACCAAAAAATGACAAATTAAAGCTTTAAATGCATTTTTATTACCCTTTTTACGTTTTGAAATCAAGTTCTAAGTAAATTTTTTGAGAGAGTTTAAAGTAGGTTGTGTTAAAAGCACTGTCAAATAATTTGCGATTGGTAGGAAAAATATATAGTAGAACTTATCTGCTTTTGATTTGTTTTATTAAATATTGCATACAATTAGAAATTGGATTTGTATGGTTTTTGTTAAAGATTTTGAGCATCGTTTTCAGTTCGCTAGTATATTGTTTTTTTTTCCGGTTCTCCGGCGAGTCGTTTTTACGGCCGGCCGGCGAACTGGGCTTTTCATACGACGGCGAGTTCGCCGACGAGTCGTTGGAGAACGTTGCCGGCGAACAAATTATTCACCAGAACGAGTCGAAAACGACGTCGTTACGAAGTCGTTTGACAAATTGGGAACCCAATGCGTTCTGGAACACGTTACCGCTATGTTTTTATACATAAGTAAGCATGTAGAGTTGTCAGCAGCAAACCTTATGTGACGGTAAAACAGTGGGTCGGTATCTCCAATGTAAATGAATTTGCTACAATGTTTATACTGCTTTTGTCGCTCATCTATTCAGATCATAGGCAGATACTTGTTTGGGTTGTGGTCAGTGTTGCCACGGACAAATTTTTTCTCCTACCAAAACCAACAAAAAATTTGTTTGACCGAAGAAGATCTATTGTACTGAACTTTAATTGTAATCACTCTAACATTAAGTTATTTAAGAAGTTGAGCACTTTGGAAGGCACCTAGTTACAAATTTTGGATGGAGCAGACAATAGTTCCCCAAGGTGTATCAGTCTGCTTCTGATGAAACGTGGGCAGTCACATAGAATATGCTCTGGGGTTTCCTCCACCAGCCCACAAAGCCTGCAGTAAGTCACATTTTATTCAAATGGTACCTTAACTTGCAGTGTTCTGTCAGGCAACCAGTAAGAGTTCTATGATCCTCCCAGCTAAGTTAAGAAGTTCTTCGGAGTTGCTCTTGGAAGGAGTTATATATCTCTTTCATTATCTCATTCCCTTTGATTTCCCCTAGTGGGCAGCAATCTGAGATTCTTCCCAGCTCCTATGTAGTTGTGCAGATTATCCTTTATATGCACTTCAGGTAGGCTCAGCATTATTCATGTGCATTTGGGCTTCACGCTTTACGAGACAGTCAGCCCTTTCTTTGCATTCAAAATGTTCATGTCCCGGAACCCACCACAGCATTACCCTATTGCGGGCTCCCAGGTGCTTCAAAAGAGTTTTACAGTTGTCCACAACCCTTGGTGCCGTGAGTCCAAGGCCTTAAATGCAGCCTGACTATTCGACATAATATTTATTCTGTCCCCATTTCGCGAACATATATTTTGATTTCGAAGACTTCCTGCTGGAATAAGGTTGGGTATGAGTCCTTTGGCAGACCTTTCTGGAATCTTTGTCCAAGGGCCCCTGCCCAGTACTACCCTTGGTCAATCATAGTATTATCGCTTCCCACTAGTCCCTTTCAAGGTTTGTAAAAGGACAACCTCGGAAGCATGATATCAGTGAGCTTGATAGCGGGATCATCCAGGAATGGCTTGAGAACCTCTAAATGACCACGAAGAACTCCGGTTTTCATGCTGATAATATTGGGCTATAAGGCGCTCCAGCAGATCTCTTTTCCAATCAGAATAGACAAAAGGAGGAATGTCTGTAATGACGCCAAGGACATCCGTTTGACAGATGTGCATAGGTCATGTGACGGCCATGTAGACCAGTCGGTGCGGCTTACTCCAGGTAGCACCCGCTTTATTTGCTATCTCTTGGTCACCAGGCGAGTGCCGCATATAAGGAAATAAGGCGATCTTCAACCAAATTCTGAAATAGGGCGGTCTTGAAAAGTTTTCTGAAATGGGGCGTTTCGAACTGGCTGCTGAGATAGGTCGATCTTACACTTGGCAATAATATAGTAATATATGTGGTCGCCGGTTGCTAAAAAGTTTGGAGATACATATTTAAAATTTTTCGGTAATAACTATTTTTGTCGCGAAACCTACCAAAATCCAATCTAGCCTACCAACCTATCAAATGAAACAAAAAAAAAAGACCTACCAATTTTGGTAGGAATAGCCCATGTGTGGCAACACTGGTTGTGGTGTCGGGCTGTGTGTATTTTTGTGAGCAAAATAAGACTTTTGTGGATCTCGCACTCACAGCTGCGTTGTTTTGAATTAATACGCATCGAGCATTGCAAGTCGACAGGTCGTTCGGAGTGTCCGTTTCGCCACGCACCGGCATGGGGTTTTAAGCAATCTTTCGTTAATCGCTTGCTTGGTTTAAGCTTCATCCACGTTGTGCAAAAAATAAACAAACAAAAAAAGTGAAGGCTAAGTGCGAATTGCATATGTCTGTTAAACTAAACCGCACATTGCACACATATTTCATAAAAAAAATTGTATTCGAGCGAACGCCACAAACCGGCTGTGTGGTAAATAAATAAATTATCTATGCTCACGACAATGGCTTGTCTAAAATAATGCAATGCATGTAATTGCAATAAAATAATTTTAATAAATGCGTTGCTTATTTTTGTAATTACAAAACTCTTAAAATACGTGACAGCAGCTCAGTTTTCTTATATCAAAAATCTGCAAGAGATATTCGCGAAATTTAGTAATAATTAAGAAACGTTTGCCTTGAATAAAATAATCAATTGGTATTCCAGCTGCAACAAAAGGCTTAATACATATGTATGTACATATGTATTTTAAGTAATATTTGCAATAATTTGAGTTTGTGCAGGAGGAGCAATAAAAACCGCAGTGACAATTATGTAAGTGAAGAGCATATCGATGGCTGAGTGGAAGATCGACCTATCTCGGCAGCCAGTTCGAAAACGCTCTATTTCAAAAAACTTTTCAAGAACGTCCTATTTCAGAATTTAATTGAAAAACACCCTATCTCAAAATTAGGTTCAAAAACGCCCTATCCCACTTCAAAATGTATTGAAAATATGCTATATAGGGCGTTTTTGAATCGGCAGCTGAGATAGGGCGTTTTTGAAACGAATTCTGAAATAGGGCGTTCTTGAAAAGTTTTTTGAGATAGAGCGTTTTCGAACTGGCTGCCGAGATAGGTCGATCTTCCACTCAG
>NW_023473862.1:0-3642 GCF_013731165.1 Rhagoletis pomonella
TTTTTTAAAATCGAACGAACGGTACAGATCTGATGTGACGAAAAAGTTTTCGCGTATTATGCATTCATATGTACATAAATACATACATACATACATAGAGTATCTACTAAAAGAAAAATATATCCACAAACTTAAATCAAAATATGTACGTATGTATGTATTTACATACATACGCTATGATTAGGTTGTAAATACCGCATGCACGTGTTTGCAAGATGATGACGAAGTGATTTTGTATGGAAAATCATTTATGCCCATATATATTAATAAAATAGAAGATATCAACCAATACTTCCCATATACCAAACGAAAGGAAAAAACTTGAATTACTTGATTAAGGAAAACAAAAACAAAATCATTCGAGTGGTTTTCGAGAATTTTGGTAATAAACAAAATTTGCAAATTTTTTCAACAATTTTTTGCCTTAAAATGCTCGATATTTGTTGAATTTATATAAGAACTAGATCGCCCTTACCCGCTTCGCTGAGTGTATGAAACTGTTGCGTGCTACTTTGAGTAAAATTTATTTCAAGAAAACTCAATTCAAAAACAGGAGGTTTAAAATTTGTTTAACCATCTTCAAAATATTTTCAAACTAAAACTTTCTTAAACTTCTCACTTCTCATACTTTTGCAACTCAATCTAGATTTTAAACATATGGAAACCCTTTACATGTAGTTTTAAAATTAAGCCCTTCTAAAATTATTTTGATTGATTCCCATATTCTAATAATTCATTTAAATTATTGAATAGTTTGAATTTAACCTTTTAAACAGTTGGCAACCTTTTTATTGTGATACATATTCAAAACCATTTCGATTCATACCAATCTGTACCAATTTATATTTTGAAAGCTGTTTTTTTGTGTTCGCAATGCTCGAGAACGGCCGAACCGATTTTTTTTAAATTTCCGACACCAGACGTCCCAAGGATTATTATAGGCTAAAAAAAGTTCGATATATAGAGGGGGCGTGGAACCTCCCATAAAAACCGAATTTTTTATACCGAATATCTCTGGAAATGTTCAGGGTAGAGTACTGGAACTTGGTGTGGAGATAGTTATATGAAATCAATCTTATACTCATGGAGAAAAACGGGCTATTTGAAAAGAGGGCGTAGCGCCGTACAAACGTATATATAATTCATTCGTAGGTGTGTTTGTGATTGAAATCCCCCTAAATGCTCGGACGGCTGTCAACGAAGTTTTTTGTGTGTTTTTGAGTAACTCTCTGGATAATGTAGATTCACAAATTCACCCGCCAGTTGGCACTGGTGTAATAACTCACTAAAAATCGTATTGATGATCCACTTTGGCTAATATTCAAAATATATATTGGTTACGGTAAAGGCAATACTATTGCAAAAAAGAGCTGCCACGTGGCCCTGGAGTGACTACGAATATTCGCCAAGTTAGAAAAGGTGCCGTGAATGCCACAATAAATAAACCTGTTGCACCATTGAGAATATCGAATTTTTATGTGTTATGATTGGCCCAATGTATGTGATTTTTGCCAGTATTGTTATGCCTTAAAGCTTCATTCGGAGAAACCAGGGCTAAGTTGTGCAGGGGTAAATCTCAAATCACCAGCGATAAATCAACCGTCAAAACCATCGCGCGCCCTTTACTGTAATAAATTCAAGTAAAAAAAAAAAATTATTTTCACTTAAATTGCTTTCGTGAAACTTACTTTTAAGGTATTTAATCTGAAATAAGTCTATGTATTTTGGATTTCTGTAGAACAATTATACGCATCCATTCTGAAATTGCCACCAACTATACGATAAAGCTTCTTGGAAGAGGAAATGTTCTTCAAATTTATTTCACTTTCACAATTAGAGAATTTCAAGAATTTCATCACGCACATAACGCTTTCGTTAGGTTATTTAAGGCGGAAAACGACCACCAAAGCATAATCTTAGCCGATGGGCGTGCCAATGGAAATCGTAAACGTGAATTGCTGGTGAAAATGTTGGACCAAAAAGTTTGAATACAAAAATAAAAATTTTGTGCGGGACAAAGTTCGCCGGGTCTGCTAGTATTATAATATTTCATTTAATTTAATTAAGTTGAATTTTTAAAAAGGTGGCAACCCTTGTGAAAGACTTCAATATTATTCAAAAATTTAAAACTAAAGGTTTCTTAACAATGTTTTTTTGACAACCATATTTTAATTCTTCAGATGGCTTGCGTATAGCTAATTTAAATTTTACTTTTCAAACAGGTGGCAAGCCTTTTCAAAATATATTAAACTACAGCTTTTTTAAACCTCTTTGACATCCATTTTTTTAATATAATTTTCAAATAAATAACTCCCTTAATTGAAGTTGAATTAGATTTTTTTAAAAGGTGGCAGCCCCCATCCATGAGTAGAGAATGATTTTATATATCTCCATACTAAGTTCCAGTAATCTACCAAAAATATTTCCTGAGAAGTGCAGTATGAAAGTTTTCGTTTGTATGGGAGGTGCCACGCCCTCTTGCCTAATCAAGATTAAGTGTATCCTATATTTTAAGTTGGGCTAAATAACAGCAGTGCACGAAATTTCATGATGATCGGTTGAATAGTTAAAGCGTGATAGCGTAGCAAACAAACAAACTCACTTTCGGATCTGTAATACTAGTAAGGATTGTACAAGATAATCAGCCTCATTGCATGAGTCGTGTCGAATGCAAGTCGTTCGAGAGTCGAATCGTATCGAAAATTTCATGTCATAGCCAAAAATTTCTACTCGACTAATGTATTAAAACGGAAAAACTTGGCAGCGCTGCATAGTTTTCGACGATTTTCGTCGTTTTCTTATTTCAGCACGACAGTAGACAATGACAATGTCGTCGAGTCGTATAATTTAGCCATATTTACGACTTACGCAATGAGACTGAGTATTTCTACTGCTCCAAAGAACCTATATTCCGAAAATGAAAGTTATACATATATGCGAATCATAAGTTGCTAGAGCACTTTAAAGGCTTAAAATTGACCCCAACATTTGAGTATAGCCTCCATATCGAAACGTAAGACGTATTCTACGTCAAAAATGAAATAATTTAGGAAATTTGTGAACTAGTAACAGTTTATAAGGCGAACTTAGCACAGTGCGCAGGCAACTGGCTGAGTCAGCTGGGGTCGTCGGTTCGAATCCCGATGAAGAAGTCTGATGAGGAAATGTGGTGATTTCCTAAATAGCTTCACTTCTATAATTTTTTCAAATTGTTGTTGCTTTTCCACAATAGTTTTTCATTAAAAAACGGCCTCAAGCTCAATGAAAATCGTTGAAAATAATTGTTATAAGACCATAAATAATAAAAACAAATAAAAATTAAAATGTCAAAATACTGATAATGAATTACCAAATTTACTTACTCTATTCCAGCAACTTCGGCGTTCACAGAAAGAGTTTTTTCTTCGTTTCGAAGCGATTACTTCACTAATAAAAAATTTCATTTTGATTTATATTACTACTTCTTCATAGTTAACAGTGATTTGTTAAAAACTGCGAAAAGTGCAAAGAAATATATTTTTTGTAAGGGAAATGCATAAGAAAGAAAAAGATGTATGCTTAAATTGCGTTTTTACTTTTTATTTTAAAGAAAATTCTATATTTGTATGAAGTGTACTGTATTTTTTCAGATTTTTTGAAAAA
>NW_023473863.1:0-3642 GCF_013731165.1 Rhagoletis pomonella
ACTGTGAACATAAAAGGCACCCCTTTCTTTTATTCGCGCATTCAAAGACCTCCGAGGTACAATAGTGCACTCTGCATGTACCTACATAATCAGCGAGCGTAAGTATCGAACATGGTCCTTACGATCCGTTCGAAGGAATCAGCAACCCTACTTAACGAACTACGTTCACTGAACGCACCCTTTGCAAACTTCAGTTTGATGAAATATTGACAGTCGAATTATAAAAGCGGTCGAAGGCGGCAGAAGTCGGAAAGTGTCTAAAATATAAAAACTCGTTTATCAAGCGCAAAACAAAACGAATTTACCGAGCGTGATAAAAGACATAAAAGTGAAAAAAAAACATACAATTTGAAAGTGCAGTGCAAAAGCAAGCGAAACCTAAAGCAGTACGCGTTGTGAAAAACAACCACAACCACAAGGTTTCGCAGAAATACACATTAGGCAAAACTACAAAAAATACTAAAAAGTGTGCCTATAGCTAAAAGGTGTAAAAGTGTGCCTAAAAGCGAAAATAAAAAGTCAAAAGACAACAAAAAAAGTGTATTTAAACAAAAAAAAAAAAAAAAAACTTAATTTTAAATTTGTATGGTTCGCGGACGGTCGAAGCAGCCGTCGCAAAAGTGTTGACCACGGCAGAGTACAGTACTCGCACAGCGACTCCTAAAATTGCCGGGACTCAAGTCAGAGCACCAGCACCCTAGTCAGGTGGCGTAACGAGGGCAGCCAACGTAGCGGCAGCAAGGCCATCAGCAAAGCAAGCCACAGCAAAGCGAGCAACAAGCGGCACAGTTCAGCTCAAGCAGGAGCACCATACCAACAACAACATTTGTACACCGGAGACTGGAGGGAGCCAAGGAACCCAGGTGGCAGTGGCGGTACAGTACTGCAAAAAGGTTACAGGTGGTACCCGCAAAACTCGTAAGTGTGCACATATTTCCTTTTTATGCACATACCTATGTGTACATACGTATGTAAAATTTATAGCGGTTTTCTCGTACGGTGAATAAAGTGCTTGCGTTTACCTCAGAGTACAACACGCAGAAAACTCCTTCTCGACTCACCTTTTTGTTGCCAAAACCAGAGTTGCCCCGCTGCAAACGATAAGTTTGCCACGTTTAGAACTTTGTGGCGCTGTGTTGCTGTCGAAGTTAATCGCTTTTACCCGTTCCCAACTGAATCTGCCACCTCATGAATCAACGCTCTGGTCAGACTCCTCCATCGTGTTAGCTTGGCTGGAAAAACCACCACATTCATGGAAAACTTATGTAGCCAACCGGATCACTCAAATTCTCCAGAATGTGAGCAATACCACTTGGCGCCACGTACCCAGCGGTGATAATCCAGCAGACTTAGGAACACGTGGATGTAAACCACAAGATTTAGCTGTATGTTCCTTATGGTGGAACGGGCCCGAGTGGCTCTCCAAACCATCTTCTTCATGGCCCAAAGGAGTCCCAGCCAATCCAACTCCACCTGAAATGAGACCAATAGAGTCCCTCCACTCCTTAGATTGTGCGGATATTCTTGCACGCTTTTCCTCATTTTCAAGAGCTTTAAGAGTCATTTCGTTTCTCTACCGGTTCGTACGTCGCTCGCGAAATTCCCCAATTCCAGCATCGTTAGCTCTTACACAGGAGGAATTGAATCTCGCAAAATTAAAACTGATCGCAATAACACAACGCAACTATTTTGCAGAAGAAATAAGTGCCTTGGAATCCTCCAAACCCATTAGCAAAAAAAGCTCTCTGTTAACCTTAAACCCTATGTTGGATAATGCTGGTATTATGCGAGTAAATGGTCGTTTAGCTTATGCCGCCCTAAGCTATAATGAACGCCACCCCATAATCATCCCAGACGGCTCGAAATTCTGCTCACTGCTGCTAGACTTTCTCCACAAAACCTTGCTTCACGCTGAAAAGCAGCTAATGATTCGTATGGTGCAGCAGGAGTATTACATTCCCCGCCTCAAACAAAAGGTGAAAGGGTGCATCTTCCAATGCAAGACTTGCACTATTTACAAACAGCGAATGCGATCACAAATAATGGCGGCACTACCCCCAGAGCGTTCATCGTACTCGCTGCCCTTTCACACAACCGGCGTTGATTTCGCTGGACCGTTTATGGTAAAAACCTCCCCCCTGCGACGAGCGTCTCACACAAAAGCATACGTTTGTGTATTCGTATGCTTTTCCACAAAAGCTGTCCATTTAGAATCATGCACAGATTTGACCACCGAAGCGTTCAGAGCCGCATTCACTCGATTCGTCGGCCGCCGCGGACTGCCAAACAAAATTATGTCCGATAACGGGAAGACGTTTATTGGAGCACAGCGGGCTATCCAGCGTGATTTTGCTTTATTTCTGAAAGAGGCAGCTTCGGATGTCGCTGCACGATATGCGGTACAGGGACTCTCTTGGCAGTTCATACCGCCATACGCCCCTCACATGGGCGGTCTGTGGGAAGCCGCCGTAAAAAGCTTTAAAACCCACTTCACTAAAGTCGCTGGAAACCAAAAATTCACCTTTGAGGAATTCACCACTCTCCTCATTCGAATCGAAGCAGTCCTCAACTCGCGCCCTCTCTCCCCCATGTCACAAGATCCAAGCGACTTATTAGCTTTAACGCCAGGCCATTTTCTCCGCGGGGCTCCCTTGGTTTCCCTACCTGAGCCGAATGCCGAAAATGTATCGCTCCATACCAAATGGCAAAAATTGAAAGTCCTCCATCAGCAATTCAGCTCACGTTGGAAAACCGAGTACCTACAAGAATTGCACAGGAGATATAAGTGGAAACACCCACAACTCAATATCCGCGAAGGAGATTTTGTGGTGATCAAAGATGATCTCTTGCCTCCCACTGACTGGCGCCTTGGCCGAGTCACCAAACTCCACTTTGGGGCGGACCAAAACGTACGAGTGGTAGATGTTCGAACACAAGCCGGCATAGTCACTCGAAACGTCACTAAAATATGCGTATTACCCTCATAACAGTATACCACCCTCTAGTGCCCCCTCGGACACTTCCTCCACCGCTCAGAATTACTCATAAACATACATAAAATTTATATCTGTTCTCCCCACACAGCGCACACCCATGCCATCGGTTATATCATTAATCCCGTCTTTCGAAATTCTCTTTCCAGGTAGTAATCGTTCGGTATGGAATTCAGCAAGTGCCGTTTATGCTGCCGCTTCCACAGTTTGCGTTTTTGCCACGCCTTTAGAGCGATGACACCAGAGGAGAGATATGAGTCCGCAAAAATCCATCGCTACTGTATAAACTGTTTAGCCACATCCCACGCCACCGGCGTGTGTGATTCAGCCGATAGTTGTCACCGTTGCGGAAAAGCACACCACACCATGTTGCACCGCTCTGTATCGCCACCCCCAGAACGCCGCCGTCGAGATGAGGCTCGCGGAAAAGCAGGTCGCCGGGAGATATCGTCGACCAGCAAGGCCGTACGAAAGCCGACCAGGAAAGCCGAAGGCCGGACCGCCGTCCAGCGACGCATCCACGATCTTTTCAGCCAGGCGGTCCTGACTCTAGAAAAGCTCAAGGAGCTCCTCCACATCACTCCGGCACAGGCGGGCCGGCATGTTGAGAACATGAGTGCGAACCTCATCGACCTGTGAAAGACGACAT